>NC_053112.1:18535940-18835940 GCF_010015445.1 Perca fluviatilis
ATATATATATGAAGTAATGCAAAAATCTCCATAGTTTTCTAACTGTGAAACATTTTCACTTTTTTTTCCTCCAACGTTTTACATAAACAAAAGCCAGTTGACAAACAGTGAACCTAAGGCTTTCAGTCTGTGTATGGGTCCACCTTCCACCTTCTATCTTCCAGCGGAACCTTTGTTACTAGTCTAGAGGGAAGGTGTTCTATTAAGTACCGCTCAGCTGTTTATTTCCGGTGAGAGGCGGAAGTGGCATCAGGGGGCTTGTGGAGGTGACCGAATGGCAGACAGCAGAATCATTTTGGAAATATTAAATTAATGCGGAACCGAAACAAACAAATATCATCAATTTTTAGCTAACTGTGTATAAACATCGTCGCTGCCATGGGAGCTCACCTGGGCAGACGGTATGTCACCGAGACGGGTACCGAGCCGGACCCAGCGAGGAAGTACGAGTTCGACCCCCAGTTTGGCTTTCCAGAGAGAAGCGAGAGAGGTTTGTCAGCAGTTACCAGCTCAGAGAAACCCATACTGCATCCTGCATGTGTTAATAATAGTCTGAAGTGGAACAGATTTCCCTATCAGCCATGCTAGGTTGGCTCGTCAAACGTTAGCCGAGTTAGCTTTGCGCTAATGAGAGTAATAATACGCTGGTTAGCTTAACGTTAACTTGTGTTTGAGGAGTTCAATGTCAAGTAATGTATTTACCCTTTACTGCTTATTTCGAACCATGTGCTCCAACTTGTTCTGCAAATTGTTGCTACCTCTGGAAGTCGGTGTCAGTAGACTCCACTTAGACAATGTCACCTTTTCAAATCAAAGAATGGACCATTTACAGTCTAGCCAGAATGTGGTGCATGGAAAAGCATTTGGCACTGTTGCATTGTCTAATATTCGTATAGAAAAGTTAGAACATAACGACAATTCTTAGATTAGTATGTATTATCATTAATATATACAAAGCCTCTACTCTGGGCATAACTTGCATAACAGACTCTGTATTCGTCCACTCTCACAGGCATCCATATAGTAACAAATAGTATCAGGTCCTCGTACATTGAAAGATGACCATGCACATTTGTATCCCTTTGCCAGAGATGGTAGCAAGCCAGGAGCAGATGAATCTGGCCCAGCTGCCTTTGGAGCAGAGAGACTACTGTGCCCAGTATCTCTTGAAACTCATGAAGTGCAAGAGGGACAACTGGCCCAACTTCCTGGCCTGCAAGCATGAGAGACACGACTGGGACTACTGCGAACACCAGGAGTAAGTGTTTATGGAGTTAAAGTTAAGACATTTGAATGGTTGGGTTTATTTTTTTTTTTTTTTTGTAGGATAGACTCTTGTAGACTGTGATGCTTTCAGCAGTCCCACTTCATTGGTTTAACTTAGGGCTGGGCAATATATTGATATTATATCGATGTATTAGGCTAGATATCGTCTTAAATGCTGGATATCGCAATATGACGCAAGTGTTGTCTTGTCCTAGTTTTAAAAGGTTGCTTTACAGTAAAGTGAATAGAGTGTAATTTTCTGAACTTACCAGACTGTTCTATAATTTGCCTTTACCCACTTAATCATTATATCCACGTTATTGATGATTATACCTATCAAAATTCTCATTGTGTATATATTTTGTGAAAGCACTAATAGTTAACCATGCAATATCGATGTATTTGGTTCAAAATATTGTGGTATTGGATTTTCTTCATATCGCCCAGCTCTAGTTTAACTGTATGTAAGGTCTTTTGTGTAGAGGAAAAACTGTAAGCGTTTCAGCAGTTGCTGAATCATGATGGTTTCACCATTAAAACTGGGTAACGTGCAGTACCATCAGACATATAAGCAGATCTAACCCATACACGCTATTCATATTTAGTTCAAGTTTATTTTTCATAACTATGAAAAGTAAAGTTAAAATGTAATCTAGTGACCAGCGGAAGCTCAGAAAAGCTAAATCAATTAACCCGGCTGGTTTCCTTTCAGTTGTATGAGCTATATATACAGTGTATATATAAAACTCTCACAAGGCCCAGTTAGTAGTTGTTCTGGACATTTCAATCATGTCACACAACACAATTTTCCTCAGCAGATGGAAGCTGTCCAGTTGTTATGGAATTTTAGGTTTTTAAATTTCTACTTTTGTGAGCAAAAAAACTTTGTACAATGTAAACTAAGTATGCCAGCATTTTAAGGAATTCTCATCTATGTTGGTTTGAGAGATCTTTACACAAAATTAAGAGTCCACACAAACAAACCTTGATGTTTCTAATAACAAGGTGGAGTTTCCTAAAAACATATCTCAAAAATGGAATCCATGTTAACTTGTAACAGCACTAGAGATCTTCAATTTCAGATATGTCAATTCAACTGTCATCTTGTGATAATATGCAACTACCTGTCCTTAACTATATACCCGGTGTCTTTCTGCCTCCAGCTATGTGATGCGTATGAAGGAGTATGAGAGAGAGAGGAGGCTCCAGCTGAGGAAGAAGAGAATCGAGGCTCAGGCTGAAGCTGCATGATCAGTGCATCCTCTGATGCGTCTTCTTCTCTGTATATATATGTGCCGCGGCTCACAATAAACAATATTGTTTAAGCTCTACAACCCTCCCGTCTTATTGTCAAAACATACAGTAAACCCCTGGATGACATCACCAAAACATTTGTGTGATCTTCAGTTCAACAGAATTGAGTTTTGGTTATTTATTACATTTGTTTGCCAAATTCTTGCAGGTGCCATTTCCCCATATTTTGAACGTGTAGTTGCAACCAAATTCAGATGACCCAATTGAGCTGTTGATTGTCTGTTTTGCCTATTGATGACATTAACGTCTGCACAATACATCCTTGTACAAAGCTCCAATTTTCCTGGGCTGGAGTGGTGCTGCACAGAGTGACACCTGTAATACATACCAGAGCAATGCAACAACATTTTGGTTAACCTTTTTTTAATAAATTACTTCAGGCATCTATAAAAATGACATTGTAATGATTTCAAATTTAGATGAATTGATATAAAAACTAAACCGTTGAAATTTTACTGAATCTCACCAGATGCAGATTCAGCCTAAAAAAAAACAAAACAGTATTAGATGACAGAGTGGTTGGACATGTTAAAGGAACACGCCGACTTATTGGGAATTTAGCTTATTCACCGTAACCACCAGAGTAAGACAAGTCGATACATACCCTTCTCATCTCCGTGCGTGCTGTAACGCTGTCTGACGGCTCCAGCATTAGCTTAGCCCAGCACAGATCCTGCAGGTAACTGGTTCCACCTCGCCTACTGCTCAATTGTGACAAAATGACAAAATAACGCCAACATGTTCCTGTTATGTTGTGCGATTTGTAGAGTCACAGCGTGTAAAAAAAACAATCGTAACACAGCCATCTTCTAACCGTAAACAAACCGGGAACTATATTCCCAGACAGGCTTGCTGCGAGCATGTCACTCCGCCCAAGTACTATATTCTTCCGCCTGAGAATATAGTTCCCGGTTTGTTTACGGTTAGAAGATGGCTGTGTCTCATGTTACGTTGTTTTTTTGTACACGCTGTGACTCTACAAATCACAACGAGTAAACAGGAACATGTTGGCGTTATTTTGTCACTTATTCGGAGCAGTAGGATTACTGGAACCATTCACCTGCCTGTTCTGTGATGGGCTGATGCCGCTGGAGCCGTCAGACAGCTTTACAGCACGCACGGAGATGAGAAGGGTATGTATCGACTTGTCTAACTCTGGGGGATACGGTGAATAAGCTAAATTCCCAATAAGTCGCCGTGTTCCTTTAACATTATCTATGTACAGTATGCCATTGATATACACTGGGTAGTTTGAAGGTGAATATCTGCTCTGGGAGCTCAAACACATGTCGGTTAACCAATCAGAATGGGTTTGTGGGCAATTTAAAAAAGCAATCGAGTGCTTCACATTTGCACTCAATATTACAGGGATGGCAGATGGGAAGCAAAAGAAAATTTGGTTGGGGGGGAGGAAAGGAAAAGGGTACAGGGTTAGATTCTTTCAGTCAGTAGTCTACTAAGTTCCAGTGGAGATTTTGGAGGGTAGAAAAATGGAGAGCACACTCTCAGTTTAGGAGGGGGTGTATTTGACTCCTACAAGCAGGGAGAGCGGAAGGGGCGAGGGGAGCGGTCAAGTAGTCCTCTACAGGATGAAGGGCAGGATGGGTGAGCGGACAGGAGGGTAGTCGCGGAACTCCTTCAGGTAGCTGCGGTGCTTCCCCTTGGCCCACACAGTCATCTGGATGAAACCCACCAAAGTGAAGAAGGCCACCGGCAGACACTGGGTCATCAGCGTGAAGCCAAGCCAGGAGCCCAGCTGCAAGAGGGAGAGGAGGGATGTTACACACAGACTCATACCACAAGAGGGCAGCAGCCGCACGTTTAACTAAAAAAAAACTTTCAGTCTTTTTAAACAAACAAAAAAATGTAAAGTACAATGATACAATAGCTACATGGGACAATGTAATCAGGTGGACTAGTTTCCCAAAGATTAAAAGCTGTGCAATAAATGTGTATTCTTTTTAAGCTAACTTTCATGCAGAGAAAACTCTTATCAGAAAAAAACTTCTCAGCCATCACTTGATGCATAAAACATGTGACCTCATAGGTGTAGTTGGGGCAGGAGACCAGCAGGAAGATCCAGGTGAAGGGGTTCTTGGTTGGATAGGGAATCTTTCTGGTCTTAGAGCCTGGATGAAGACAGCAAAAGAAAGGGGATGTCAAAGAAAGTTTGTTTTTGTTTTGAAATCCATCTATTCGTTCCTTTGGCCCGATATTAAAAGTAAACATACTGATGAATGATAGTTTTCTAAATTGAACTTAAATACTATGAAAACCAATGTTCTCAATTATCTTCTTACTATGAGCGGTTGGGTACTATATAAACACACAATTTCCTGCCAAAGTATGAGCAGTTTTGGTTATTTCACATGAGAGATTTCCATCTGTGTTGCTTTGTCTGTGCTCTTCTCACTGGTTTGAGGTGGGTTGGGCTTAGTTGAAAAAAATAAAATAAAACTGATGTCACATACTTCTGTTCACCAATCAGGATTTAGCTATATTTGTATCAGGATCTTTTGCTTGTTGAGTCAAAATATATGTAATAATGTCTTCAGGGGCTTCCATTTAAAAGCACCTTAAATATATCTGGATTGGATTTCAATTGAGTTTTCTTCATGGTTCATGAGCCATGCTGCACACACAACTCAAGAACTACATTACAACATCAAATATCCTTTTTTTTTTTATTAATTACATAGCAACCACATATACATATCCTATATTACAGTAAAAAGCCTGTGTGTATGTATTCTCATTGTGGAGCTACTGTAGTCTTTGCTCTGTGTGTGTGTGTGTGTGTGTGTGTGTGTGTGTGTGTGTGTGTGTGTGTGTGTGTGTGTGTGTGTGTGTGTGTGTGTCAGATGTAGAGGTGTTGCAGGTGTGTATACCTGGTGGACGGAGGTTCCGAAGAGCAATGTGGATGGAAAAGTTGCCGATCTGACAGAACTAAAAAACAACAATTGATTCAATAGTGTGTAGAGCAAAAGGGAATAAACATTTCTAAGTCTGGGTATGCCTCTTATTTCATACTTCTGAGGCGACAAAGAGATAAAAAAAACTAATGGACAAAATACAATTAAAATTATGTTTTTTAAATGTTTTAGTAGTCAACTAATGAAGGATAGTTTACAGAGCTAAGTGTTAAGGATAGAAAGATTCTCACCAAGAATATGACGAGAGCCAGTCTGATTTGTTGCTCCCCGTAGACTGCAACAAGACACAATTAACAAGAGTAAAAATATAAAAAAAAAAGAGTTACAATGAAACGTTGGTATATGTGAGTGTTTGGTGCATGCATACTCACTGGGTGGTGTGTACAGTGGGTGGTTAATGTAATAGGCCATCCATGCTGCAAAGCCCCAGTAGTAGGTACAGTTCTGAATGAAACAGGAACATTGTCACTTACAGGCACTTTTTTCCTTCAATCACAAATTGAATAGCTAGTTATTCATCTTTTACTCCATAAAAAAACCTGCATTACACCTTTGCCCATATTAATGTAAGGCAGGCTATGACAGAGCTTGAGTGGTAGAATGCATCTCACCTTGAAGATGTTACGTAACGGCATTGTTCCATGAGAGAAGCGATGGACAAACAGCGTCTCCAGCAGCCTCTTAAAGAAGTGGAAAGAGTGACACATACAGGCGAGACTGAAAAAAAAAAGCAAAAACACATGTGTTAGCTCCACTAGTTATTAAAAAGAGGATGCAGTTTTATCATCCCATCCAAAAGCTGGATGGTAACAGCCATGGACAGCCATGTGCTGAGAAACCTTTTATTCCTCACTCTTCCATCCAGCTCTCGATGTATTTCCTCTTCACCGACGATGCAGAGGAATGTTGGCACCAATGTGTGTGATAGAGACTGCAGTTTTTCTAGCTTCCCCTTTTAGTATCGGATAAGTGTGCTAGAAATAACTGTTCTAATGTGTAAAAAGCCTAACTGAACAGAACCGGACTGCTTGGTAGAAACGGGGCTTTGGACCATCCTAGTTTACAAATAGGAATGGCACAAGTTAACTCTATCAAATGCTTTTCCACAGTGTCTAATTTTATTATTTGACAGCTGCATTACTTTTTAATCACTTTGCAAGTGTTGGTGAATAAATGCTTTCCTTTAATAAATGCCGCTGGTCTGGATGTATGGTAGCTAGAGTCTTGCTAATAGTTTAATTAGTCTGTTGATTAGGAATGGTAACTAGATTGATCAGTGGGGTCTCCACTGGGTTTTAACAAACAAGGAGTTTGGAGGAGAGACTGAATTTGGCCTATATTCTATTGAACAGTGGTGATATGATTGACCAGAATGGAAGATATCCAGTCCCAGAGCATTGTTGTTGTTGGCTAAAACTTAATATTCTACTTAGAGACCCAACACTGGTATCAATCTTTTTCAATCCAACTCTTAGCAAGAAAGCAAATAAGCGTATTTTCCACTATTCCTTAAAGTTGAGACAACTTAAGGAGGACACAATTGCTCTCTGGGGGACGAGACAACGCTACCTAATTACTGTATATAAAGTCTGTGAAGGTGTGTTGGAGACACTCACTGTACGACCCAGTGTTTACTGGTGGTAAAGTCATATTTGGGCGCGTAGATGAAGGGAACTCTGAAGTAGAACATCAGATAGAGGACCAGAGGACCGGTGTACTCCGTCAGAAAGACCTGAAAAAGGTAAGCAGGACAGGATAAGTCAGAGCCTTGGTAGTCTGGCTCAGCGGTTGTACATTGCTGGGATAAAGCCTGACATTAGCCGGATAGCCCCCCCCCCCCCAGCCAGAGCTTCTTCTTTTTTCCTATCCCGGAATAGATATGTGGTGTAGCCAGATCATACCACAGCACTGACACAGCGCTGTGGAGATAGGTCTGGCAATGTGAGACTCTGTTAAATATACTGGTTTGTTGTTGTGTTAGAAAGATAAATATATCATATTCCTTCTCCTTGTTCTGTCTCTCCTGTACCTGCCCGCCCACACGCCCACACACACACACACACACACACACACACACACACACACACACACACACACACACACACACACACACACACACACACACACACACACACACACACACACACACACACACACACACACACACACACACACACACACACACACACACACACACACTTTACCCAGCGGGAAATCTCAATATAGCTGTCCTTGATCCCACTCGTCTGTTGTATGTGAGCTTGTCAGGACTGTTGGACTGTGACAGCATGACATATTGTACTCACTGTGACCCAGCTGATCTGGGCTCCCAGGTCTCTGAAGTAGAAGGTTGCTGTGGTTCCCACAGGGAGATGCTGCAGAACATCCTCATCCTTCAGAGACTTCCCCTCTGAAACGCACACACGCTTACTTAATGAGATGTACAGTACAGTAGGAGTTGATTGTGTAGAAAAGTAGTACTACGTTCACTTTAAGTATACTGACAGACGATCACACTTTGGCTGACTTACTGGGGTCGAGGCGAATGGACTGCCTGGCTGGGTACCACTGAGGATCTGAAACGGATACATAAATGCGTCACAGACATTGAGAATATTTCTGTGTTCAGCTTCAAGATTAGCTTGATGTTAAATCAGATTTATGAGGCTTTAGACGCCTGCAGAGAGATGACACTCACGGCTCTTGTGGAACATAGACTTGATCTCTCCGATAGTGGCATTTGGCTCGACCTTTAAATAACACCACAATAAATAAGTGGAGGGACATGTACACACACACACACACACAGATAATAGCCCTGTTTTCCATTCATGATAGTGATTAGTTGTAAATTTAGCTCACATACCCCATGTGGTTTATTTAACAGCTGGTATTAGGGTTTACACACACACACACACACACACACACACACACACACACACACACACACACACACACACACACACACACACACACACACACACACACACACACACACACACACACACACACACACACACACACACTTTGACAACAAAAGAGAACACACAGTTGTTACAGGCGGGACGATAGAGTAGTGAAACCTCCTGGTCCGAGGCGGAGTCAGGTAACTTAAAGCCATCATTCTCAATATTTGATAAAATGGCTTTATCTGTTGGAGTTGAGGCAGCTTACACACTACATACCCTCCGTCAGACCCTTCTCTTTTGCACTAAGAAAACCATTTAAAAATATGAGTATCTCTACCTTTTATTGATATGAAATTATGTTAGATGTACAGCACACATCTAACATATGGCCTGAATACTGAGAGTGGTGAGCTCTGCTAGTCTACAGGCAGCAATATGTTCTTAGCTCTGCAAGCTTATGCCAGCCATTTACAGTATGTTCAGTGTGACATGATTTATGTGGAATACCATCTGACCAGCTGAATAGAAATTTTATAAAACAATTGTTGAATTAAAAAACGAACACATTTGGTGTTTTTCCAGAAGGCTGCCAAACAAATCCCACTGTGGGATGAAATGGCTTTTAGTTTACCTCTTTGAGGATTCAGCTCAGTGACTCTTTGTCATGGTCATTAGAAAGGTCAGTGTTACAGTAACACCGTTAAATTCATTCAGTCCCAGCGGGCCACAGGCTCCGTTTTAAGTGCAAGTTAATCTTACATAAAAATATATTCCAATGAGCTCCATGCAGTGAGGTAAACATATTTCAAATTAAAAAAAAATAAATATATATATATAATAATAATAATAATAATAATAATAATATATATATAACATTTAATTGGTGCATCCCTAATAAGGTCCAGTAACTGTGTCACTCTGCATGGAAAA
Organism: Perca fluviatilis; assembly: GCF_010015445.1. NCBI lineage: Eukaryota > Metazoa > Chordata > Actinopteri > Perciformes > Percidae > Perca > Perca fluviatilis. Next base: position 18,545,293 of record NC_053112.1, read on the forward strand.
ATATAGTTTTGACCTGAGTTAAAAAAAGGTTTCATTCATAATGATGACCTTATCATTATAAAAGAAAACACCAGTGTTTCTGCATGTTTTAGCCCATTTAATACACATGGTAGTAGTTACTTTATCTTATTAAATAATATAATACATTTTTTAAATGACTTTTAAGCATGTTACACTTACCTAACCCATATGAAAAAGATTGACTCATAGACCAGTTTATGAAGCTTTGATGTTTGGATTAGTAGATGCCTTTAAACAACGTTTCATGCGACCACTGATATCCATTCATTTCTGAAGGTTACAAAAATAAACTTAGAGAGTGAGAGATGTGAATACTATCCCTTCCTTCATTATTTTGTAAATGACAGATGGTCCGTCTTGTACACTTTCCAAGTCACTGCAAGTTATTGAACTGAAACGAATGGAAACCAAAAATTCAGACAATTCCTTATGAAAACAAACTATGCACTTTCTGCACATTACATAACTAGAATATCTCAGGCATCCACATCAAATTTCTCTCAAGGCCTCTGACATTTACGAAGTTGGTGACAGGTTTCTCAAAACATTTTAGCAGTAAGCCTATATTTCCCTGCTGGCCTGGACTAGGGGAGCTAAGATGCTTCTGTGAAATGTATACCAGTATGCATTCACACCGTTCAAGCAAAGGTGTGACCTAGGAGGAGACTTGCAAGAAAAGTATGAAACATATTCTTCTACATGTGTGTCGCTCTGTGGCTATTAAGCTCCTTCTAGATGAGCTCATCAGCCTACTGTACATGTAGCTCTGTGAAAGACCAGATAGCACTAAACGAAATAATATAGCACATAATGTTTAGCAAGTTTGTCTCTCAAATTTGTTTGCTTTGTTAGAGAGCATTGAGTAAGAATCAAAGGCCAAGACATGTAATCAGTTACACAAACCAACATTGATCAGTATAAACAGTGTGGTAGTGCTAGATTATTTTAGCACTAATGCTTAGATGAAAAAGCCTAAAACTGTTACCCTTATTATAGTATTTTAGGAACTTAAAGAACTAGTATTTTCTGTGAGGAAAAGTTCCTCAAACATCGTGCGACCCATCTAAGGTAGAACTGAAGCAGTCTGCTACTGTAATAGACTTGTCTTCTGATCACGTCGTCCAGAGGACTACAGGCCATTTTCAGCAGCATGACATCACTGAGAAACCACCTCTCTGTGACCACTGCTGCCCCCTCTGTTTTTTTCCACAGGCTTCATTCAGTATTATTATTATTACTATATTATATATTACTATTATTATTATTATTATTATTATTTCTAAATCAGAATGTTTCTAAATCTGTTAGTTTAGCTCTGCTGCCCTACTTCAGGAGACCAGTCCCCCAAAATGCCCTTTATCCAGTTCCAGATCTATATCTGTCAAACCTGTGAAACTTGCTCTCCAAAAAGGTGTTAAGATTGTGCATGATAACGCCATGGAAACTCTGCTAAGCCGACTATAGGGTATAATCCAACAAGGATAGCACTTTATACTTGAGAAGCAGGCTTTGATAAGCTGAGTCTGGCCCGGCTGACAGACTAACCCCACTGTAAACTTGGCTAATGCAACTGTATACACCAACAGGCCTCACACCAACAACACACTTAACCCTCCTAATGCAACAGCACTGAGTTACAGGCCTGACAGTAACAAATGAAAGCCGTCTAATACAACAATAGCAAAATTCAAATTACTGTAAATATACCCGATAAAACAATGAATTTCAAGGTCCTATCAAAATAATGGTGGCTAATGCAACAGTGATACTCTTAAATCCTGATTGTTAACGCAACTTAAGTCCATCAGTCAGTATTACATTTACCTGTTCTGACTGTACTGCAAAACTCGTATTACATCTGTGACTAAACCACAGAACATTTACACTTCAGGTTACAGCTACATGGTTCAACCTTAATGAGAGCTTCTAGTGATGTTAAATATCCCGCAAACCATGATGGCAAAGTGTTTACTTGCTGGGTCTCATTTTTACTCAGTTTCTATTTCCAAAACAGACAATTAAATATTAGTTACATAACAAAAACTAATTCTCTATAGTATATCTATGAGGGACTTCTACAAACTGAATTTTGAAAAGCTGACAATATCTATTGTGTGCAAACTAATCTATCCTGCCCTTGTACCCAACTGGGGTTGGCGTCTTGGAGAAAAACATACGACTGGGTTGAGAGTAGGGCTGGGCAATATATCGATATTATATCGATATCATGATATGAGAGTGGAAATCATCTTAGATTTTGGATATCGTAATATGGTGATATATACAAGTGTTATATTTCCCTGGTTTTAATGGCTGGATTACAGTAAAGTGATGTAATTTTTTTTTCTAGCTTTTCTATTATTTGCCTTTACTCACTTAGTCATTATATACACATTAATGACAATTATTTATCAAAAATCTCATCATCATGAATATCACTAATTTTTGTTATGGATATAAATATGATAGAATACCACAAATTATATAATATCATGAACATTATGTAGGACTTTTTCTCTTCTCAGGAGAAGTTCAGGGTTTAGAGACTGCTCAGAGCTGCAGTTCCGAGGCCATCCAGGTAGGTTGTGGTAGTGGTGTAATGCCTTATGTAAGGTCAACTGTACCTAGTATTATGTCTGCACAAAACAATGACCACAGAGTTTAATCAGCCGTTCTCCAACAGATTCACAATGAAAAGTCAACTTCACAAAAGGTTGGATTTGTTGGAGGGCTGTCGTACTGGTTTGCACAGCTGTACTGTACAGTTGTTTGATATTTTGTCTACCCCTGTATGTGTGTGTGTGTGTGTGCCAAAAAACCTTGCGTACCCAGCTAACAGAAAACAGCAGTGTTGTATCGCATGCATGTAAGAGGGCACCAGTGTGTGTCTCACACACACACGCACGCACGCTTTTTACTGTAATATAGGATCAGACATTTGGCACCTAATGCATTTAGCAAACATACAAGCACAAGGACAATTTACAAATATTTTTTATCAGAGATGAGGTTAGAAAAAAAAGTATACTTGTACTGAAATCAAGATGAAAACTGTTAGAAATACGTTCTCACCTTGTCCAGGAAGCAGAGCTTGTCCTTGGTCTTGGCATCCAGTATCTCCACCTCAAAGAAAACAACAGCCTTTTTAGTTTTTTTAGCAGCTTTGCGCTTGACCGGAGCTTGAGCCGGTAGCGGGGCAGCCACCGCTGCCGCCCCGTTAGATGGCTTTTTAGTGCTGGTGGCCTCTAGTGCTAGGGCATCCATGTCCACAGTCCTCCTCCTGCACTCAGTATTTTTTCCCCTTCTTTCCCTCACTCTTTTCGGCTCTCTTGTTACTCTTCACCTCTCAACTGTCTGTCCGAAAATCTACGACAAACCATAGAGGAGCTCTCAGCTGTGGAAATAAATCAGTCTCTCCCCCTGCTTCTCTACCCCTCCCTCCTCTTTTTCTCGGCCATTCTCTCGCTCTCCCGCCCTCTTTGCCCCCCTCTCATTCCTTCACTTCTGGTGTGTTGCTTTATTTAACTGCCAGTCGACCCCTGGAGCGCGGACATACGCCACATGTGTGTGCACAGTTGCGTACACAGGAATGCCCAGTATCCTCCTGGCAAACTGTCTGCAGTAGATCATCTGCAAATACCTCATGAAGGAAACTTCATGAGACACTAGAGCAGTAGCTATTAGAGCAGTAGCTACATTTCAACATAACTCCTCCCTAAGAAAAGGACACCTGATGACTCCTGACACCTCTCAACCCCCGGCTAAGTGGGAAGATGGAGGAGAGGTAATATGACAAACAGCAATTCCCCCTTTCCTAGTTTGTCCCACTCTTTTCCTCTCCCCAGCTAAATATAAACATCTACTGCTAACTCTGCATGACCAACCCTCTCCCTACAGACACCAACCCATCTACGCCTTTGTGGTGATGTCATGGCGCTCACTTACACTTAGTGCAGTACTGTCCATCTGTCCATCTACTATATCTACAGCCCTGATGTACATCACCAACCTTTGATCACACACCTGAATGGACCAGTTTAGGGTCTAACACACACACAGACCACATACTTTTTACAGAGTGTGCAGACTTAGAAGCCAGATCTCTTGGTCACTCACATGGGGAGTCACCTTTTCCTGCCACCAAGGGGTGATAATACTCCAGACTCTGAGGGCTTAGTTGGGGCATTCCCCTTGGTGAAGCCCACCCCCACCCTTCCACTCTCGAATGACAAACAGTTGGGATTCAGTTTCCATGGTGGCAACGTGAAAGTTTAGGCCAGTCATGTATCTATAGCCATGCTTCCATTCAATTGTCAAACTAATTTTAAACAAACTTTTAAAATGTCGCAAATAAGAAATGCAACTTATGCGAGAGAATGGCCGAGAAAAAAAGAGGAGGGAGGGGTAGAGAAGCAGGGGAGCGAATAAACAAGTAACAGATAGCAGAACAAATGCATTATTATTATAAAAAGGAAGAAGAATTATGACCAATAAAGTCATAAAAAAATCATGTCCATGCTAAGGAGGTTTCACACCCTGAGGAAGGCTCATGCTGACACATGTTGGTGTATTTTTAATGTCTTGCCCTATTTATTAAAGGCCTTTTTGTAACCAACCTCGAGTGCCTGGACATGATTTTTTATGACTTTCTTGGTCATAATTCTAAGGATACCAGAAGCGTTCCTGACACTTCTTTCTTTTATAAATGCATTATTATAATTGAAACCATTTTTTAAAGAAACAAGTGTAAAAAGTCGCTATTAAAAAAACATTTTTTCCAATAATGTAGACAAGCAAATGTATGCAGCATAACAGTCAATCTTCATACTGTGGTATACTGTGAAAACGGTACACTACTGCAACCCTGCAGGACACATGACACTACGGTTGAGACTTCGGGGAAACAACCCCATCTCAGCCTCCCTGTGCCAAGCATACCTACTACCATGGTACCTCCCCCATCTTGTCTATATAAAGCTTCTGTCTGGCAGTCTGTCCTGGTAATGCACTCTGGGGTTAGGGTGAAGCAGGGAGGAATAGGCTTTAATTATGACAGTGGACTTTTGCTGTTCTTTGCTGTTTTTGCCTGTACCGCTTATCCCAAGGTAAGACACCACTTATTGTAATCTGGAAAGATTAGCCTACTTTTTTAGACAGATTAACTGGAAATGTCTCTTTGCTCTGAAAGTGCTTTTGTACACACGTCAAGATACTGATGGGCAGTCGGTGTGTAAGGAAGACAGACCACTGTGAAAGTGATGCAGCTCTCTGGTGCTATGTGACAACTATCTATGTAATGACCCAAATGGATAACATCTACAGTTTGATTTATGCCCCAAGATATTTTTGGTGTTACATCGTAGCTAACAAAAGTAACCATTTACTATTTTTAGTTGTTAAAGTATTTCTGTTTAGCTTTAGATTGAGGTGGTGTCCTGTAAAGCATGCAAAAAGTAAATAATAGAAACCATTATGATTCCACAAAATGGCTCTTACATTTTAATATAATTTGATTAAAAAAAATGTTTAAAGGAATACATAGAAAGAAATGAACTGAAAGAGCACCTGTCTGCACTGGTTTGAGCATGTATCTTTTTACATGTGTACTGGTTAGGGTGTTAGTCACAGTCCACACCCCGGCAACGACCACATTTTTGTGACTTCAGTTAGCATACTTGTTGTAGCTAATGGTGCAACAATGCCTATTTACTGGATAGTCATTCAGTTTCATTGGCCACATACACAAAACATTTTCACCCACATTGTTGCATATTGGCGTAACTCAATATGCTATTACCGTAGGTGTGTATTCCAACTGCAAAACGCACCATGGTCACATATGCCATATTCTGTACGTTTTTCTTCCACCTTCACAAAATCTTAGCACTCACAATGAATACTGGCTAATAGTTACAACATGGGAACATAGGCCTGATTATAACACAGTGGCTTCACACATACTTCAGAAATGTGCAGGCTAGTGGTATTCAAATGCAGCCAAGTGTATGGAGCCAAGTGTATGGCCAGAAGGTGTTAACTGAAGATACAGATTGTGGCTAGTGCGATCACAATGCGTACTTACTGGCTTATCATTCCATTTCAATGCCCATGGCCATGAAAAGGTAAGTCAAGCAGATCAATTAGAGGTTGCAAGAATGGCCTTCCATTGACACATTGGCCAGTGCAAACAAAGTCCAACACCAGTGCAACTATTGTGTGTGTGTGTGTGTGTGTGTATTGTGTATACATATATATATATATATATATATATATATATATATATATATATATATAATAAAAAAATAATAATAAAAATAAAAAATAAAAATCTGCCTGCCTCTATGGGAATTTAACATAGGGGTGTACTCCCTTTTGTTGCCAGCGGTTTAGACATTAATGGCTGTGTGTTGAGTTATTTTGAGGGGACAGCACATTTACACTGTTATACAAGCTGTATAGCTTAATACTTTACATTGTAGCAAAGTGTCATTTCTTCAGTGTTGTCCCATTAAAAGATATAATGAAATATTTACTAAAATGTGAGGAGTGTACTCACTTTTGTGAGATACTGTATATATGTTTCATGATTTAAATGTTGTTTCACCCCTCATCTGTTGCAACAGCCACATCTGTCAACAGAAAGAAGAGGAGCAGAAGAAGCACTGGTTGGGTCAGTTTCTGTCAGACTAGTTCAAATCCTGTCGGATGGGTTTTCGAAATTCTTTTTGCCAACATTTAGAGATGCTTTTATTGAGGAGTAATAATCTTTCACATTATTAATGATAAAAGACTAATACAGGCCTGTGTGATGAGTCAAGTCTGGATGTTTTTTAGACAGTAACAGAAATCTGTTTTTTCTTTCCAAGTTTCTGCCCTCAACATAGGGTCAGACTGATGCTGATGCGGCGTTAAACAACACATCACATCCCAGTCATGAGGGTTAATTCAACAGGGTTTGCACACTTGACTGTTCACCTGCATTATTGGGTAATAACAATGATAAGAAGCTGCCATGCGCCATTCCAGCCAGGAGAGCAATTATCCTGAACACAGGGGTCTGTGTTCAGCTAACATCGAAATTCAGCGTATCGAAGACCTAACAAATACAGAACGCAAGTGTAATTCGCCATAACTGTGGGTGCAGCTTGACTTTCAGGGACGATATCAGCCGATAACCGTTAATTCCCGTACACTAGAGGCCACAAATCCCCGGGTCATCGCAACCAGTACATGACAGGCGTTGTTGCTGCAGTATGCGATCTTTACTGCTCATGTTTAAAGCTCTATGACTACTCTGGTGGAATTTACCCTTACAGAAATCACAGGAAACCCCTGCATTGTTCTGATTAATTAAATTGTAGCCTCATAAAGTGCCCCATTGAAGATTTAGACTTTGATAGACACTACTTACCTCGTAGTGCTTCATCTTGGCAGCTTGCACCCCCTTCCTTAATATCTGAGTCGAGTGACAGAGGCGCCTCCAATCAGCGGAGTAATGTGCGACTGCTGAGGCCACCTTAGGCGGGCACTACGTCCGCGCAGCAGCCAATCAAAACCGGCGGCCTTCAGACACTATCAGTGCCGTAGCCAATGACATTTGAGCAAACAGAGAGGTCGCAGCTTTGCTAAACTACCGGTCAATTGGATTATCATGTACCTATCATGCATTGCTCTTTGAGTAGCAGCTCTGTCCATTTGTGTGCAGATTTACCGATCCAACCGGCGACGACACAATGTGGACCACTCCCCCCAAACTATATAGAAAATGTATCTATCTGTTGACTTTTCCCAAAGGTAACTTCCAAGCTGAATGACAATATTTTTCCAATTTCTTTTTGCATCTCTTTGTCAAGTTTATGCTACTACAGTATTTATGTATTATGTACATATTAATGTTTAAATGTGTTTTTATGTATGTACCAAACCTGCTCCCTGGCAATACATCTTTTTCTGATTTCTGATTTGTCTTTTCTTTTTAAAATGCATTTCTGTGTATATTCAGTTTTCCTAATGCATAAATTGTCCTGCTTAAATAAAGTTTGCTATTTTCCTGGTACGTTGTCTCTTTATAATCCTTTCTAATCTATAACAAAAAGCAACACTTATTATAAAGGAAACTGTCAGGCTATGAATTGTTTGTCAATGCACATTTACCCAAAACAATGTTCTTGTGCAGTAACAAAACAACACACATTTAAAGGAATAACAATTTTGGCACATACCAAACATAAAATGATGTATTCCCATACACAGGGGCGTCGGACTGGGGGTAAAACCGATACTGATTACCAGGGCCCAAGGGGAGAGAGGGCCCTTGAAAAGTCTGGAATATATTTTATTTTACCTGGATATTTTCATTTCCTAATTAAATTTCATAATGCATGTCAGATGAAATGTAAAGTTAGCGTATTGGCTGAATAACTTGGTTGATTGACTGACTACATTTTGTATTAAAAAAAAAACTATCTAAGGTCTCACCCACCCCTTGCTAATGCGCCAAATGGTTTAGTCCATCTGCACGCATTTTGTTTATGTTAGCTAGTTCAGTTGAGCGTCTGGTGGAGTGCAAACTTCTGCTGTAGAAATGTCTTTCTCAAAGAAAGCCAAATCAGGCTACCAAAAATGAAAGGAAAGACAAGAGAAGGAGTAACTGACTTCTTTTCAAAGAAAGGTGAGCACAAACTAAAAACCAAATCCATGGTGCTAAACTGCTTGAATATCTCCGTGACTGTTAGTGCTAAAAACAAACTGAGACAACGCATATAAAGAGCAGAACATACACTTTCAAATGATAATTTGGTTATACATGTAATCTGAGGTAAAGGCTAAATAAATAAACTACACTAGCAATGCTGTTTGCCTATAACACACCATTGTAATAGCCTAATTTAAAACATGTTTAATTTTAAATTAATAGGCTATAATGTCTATAATTAGCAATAATAGGCTAATCAGAGTCATAGGTAGCATGGTAGCTCATCGGTAGATACATATGTCAACATTTGTCAGATTCAGTAGAAGCAGATGTTAACATTGTAAACACATGGCCCTCAGTTTCAGAAACTGTCACAGCAGGGAGCAACAGACCCCTCATCCTCCTCTTTGGATTTGAGACAAGGTGAGCTTATAAAAAAAAAAGCAAACCATGTTTAGCCATTTTGACTTAAAGGTGTTAAGTAACACTAACATCTTAGTGTGTTTTATTATATTAGGTTACAATTAGGATAAGAGGTTTAATATCAGATGTATCCTTCATAGAGAAAGATGATAGAAAAATTTGATTGAGGATGATGGGAGCGAAGACAGCAGGGAGCTCTGAGCACAGTGTGGAAATGAGAGCTGAGGAACTGGAAAGTAGGCAGAGCAGTGCAGACCAGTTGTTGCCAGAGGATCCAGGACTATGGCCAGATACATTTACAGATGATCAGAGAGACACCATAGTACGCAGGTTGGCAAGTAAAGGTACAGAGAAAACAAACAAAATGTAGGAGTAACCACAGTAAAGTAGGCTAGAGAATGTTGACAAAGGAGGTTTGAAATGTGTGTCATCAGGCTACTCTAAGCATTACAGTTAATAGTTATTACCCTATAAACATCTAGGCCTATAGAGTCATGTGTACAGAGGCCTGATTATTATTATTATTATTTTTTTTTTGAGTTGAGGAGCATGGGGGCCCATCAGGACTGCCTTTGCATAGGCCCAGGATCTTGTGCTATGCCCCTGCCCATACAGGTTCTAGATAAAACCTCGCCTGCACGTGTTATATCTCCAAAAGTGCCATAATTGTCTCAACTCTTTTTGTCAAATACACTTGCATAATATACAGGGCTACATATGTATGTAAATACTTTAAATTGATTGACTAAAATGTACAAAAGCAAGTGGCATAATAGGCATTATGGCCTTTCTAAAAGAATATTGTTCTGAACTCCACCTTAAAAAAATGGAAACTGGCAAACCACTCTCATCCCTGAAAAACGGGGTTTGCCTGACTTAACAGAGACAAGTATCCCATACAAATAGTGCAGTCACCATTGGCAACACGCCAATTACCAGAATTGTTGTAAAATGAAACACAGGACAGCTAAAGAAAACCTAGTGAGGTTCTTTTGTGGTCTTCATGTGTTCGACCATGCTTGTGAGTGTGTAGAGCTCTTTTTTAGAAGACATATTGTCTATGAAGTTACATCTAAATGCTTGTTTGTTTTATTTCATGGTTAAATTACCCAAATGATGTATAAAGTTGAGTGATTGCTCTCAGTAACTGTGTAACGGTGTTACCTGCCCCAACAAATCTCTGATCGACATTTGAGTGTAAGCTGAGGCTTGTACATGCATGTTGTACATTGAATCTGAAATGCTGCCTTCAAGTGCTACTCGTACACATGTGTCCTGTCTTTGTACAACTTGCAAAGCAATGTTACAGAACATGAATCAAACAAAATGGTGGTGTTATAACCCCAGATATAAATATCTGGTTGCATAAATCATGCAATACGATGGTCAAACTGTACCGCATTACAAGCACAAATCTGTTTTAAAATATCTACAAATGCAAAAACACAGTCTATAAGACTATAGGCCTAAAGCACACGAGCCTATGTAGTGTCATACTTAGCTCACTCTATTGAATGTCCAAGGCACTTTCTAATCTATCTTTCTAAGCAATATTTTGTTATATGGTTCTTGCCTGTCTTCTTTCAACTTCCATACATCATTTTTAAGCCATCTTGCATGTACTTGAAAACAGATTTTGACAAGCCATATAAAATTGACATTTGTACCTCATTAAAAGTAGACTATGCATGTTTAACTCAAGTCACAGGTCTAAGAAAGGTGATCAGATGGGGAATATTTGTTTTGAAGAACCTTTATTGGCTCCCCTGAAGGTAAAGTGCCACAATGTTATGACCTACATGTCCTTGTTGTGCACTGCACTACCAGCCAGTACGCAGTGGATTTAGTAATCTTGAATCTGGGCCACTCCCAAGCATAACAAAAGCTTTTGCCAGCAATCTATCCAGGGTTCAGTGAAAGGGATCTGTCTTTTTATTCGTGCACAACGCTTGCCCAACAAGTAACTGTTTCTAGGCTATTGTTTGTTGTGGTTTATTCATTGTTCATAGCATTAGCTGGGACTACTTGTGATGTAGTAGGCCTATGCCATGTCAGCAATAGCAATGTCTATAGGGCAATGGGTATGTACATGTAGGCTACATACCTGCATGGAATTGTTGATGTAGCCTACTTGCACTTTACTTGAGTATTTTCATTTTAGACTAATTTGACTACATTTATTTGACAGATATTGGTACAAAGTACTATACAGATTTTGCATACAAACATATGATCAGTATAGGCCTAACGTTACATATCAAAACAGTAGTTTCCTAAATGTTTTGCTTGTGACTCACAAGAGCAAAACAAGGTCATTTTACGTAGGCTACTACTTTTACTTTTTCTCAAATAGAATTTTGAATGAAGGACTTTTTATTGTAATGGAGTAGGCTACTTTCACACTGCTCTATTGGTACTTTCACGTTAGTGAAGGGTCTGAAAACTTACACCAATGTTATAGCCATATCGAGTTTTGGGAGACTGGTAAGGCAAGGTATGTTACTGTACAGAAATAATTCCGACAGCCCCTGAAGGCAGCACGACGTCGATGGGCGTTTCGTGGCTTAACTGTCACAGTTGGGAATGTTCGGGCCGTTTATGGAAAACTCTCGAAGTTTCCACGCGGTTTATAAAGAAAATACTCGGTGGGGCAGCAGCGTAAGTAGAGACATAGGACGGCTTGAGGACTTGCTTCATAAACATCCCTGTCCGAACATCTGTAACATTTACTAAACAGGCCACTGGATGGTCAAAATGGGTAAAGACTACTACGACATTTTGGGAATTAAAAAAGGAGCGTCGGAGGACGATATTAAGAAAGCTTATCGAAAGCAGGCTCTGCGCTTCCATCCCGACAAAAACAAGTCACCGGGAGCCGAGGAAAAATTCAAAGAAATCGCTGAAGCTTATGACGTTTTGAGCGACCCAAAGAAAAAGGACATTTATGATCGTTATGGTGAAGAAGGTAGGTTTCAATTAATTGCATGATTCTGAAAGTGAAGTTAGCCAGCGTTAGGTTTACACCGTGTTATGTCATATTCTTTGGATGTCCGTAAGATAAATGTCGAAAAGGGAGCTGGGACCAAACAGTTTATACCGAGCGTAACGTTAATGGCGCTCCCCTCGGCTCTGCCCTACATTTAAGGCTTGTTGTTAAACCAGGAGAAGGGGCAAGGCTCTGCACTACATTCCTGACTCTTTAGACACATCACGGTATTCCGGAGAGTTGAATTTTTCTTGACAACCGCTGTCACGTGATCCGGATACCATGTCTGACTGTTTTTTTCAAGATTTCTCGGAATGATTTGCCCAAAATGTGTCAATCAAACCTAAGTAGGTGTGTAAGACCTAGCTACCCCCAGAGACAGATAAACTAATCAGGCTTATCTTTCCACGCATTGATATCTTATGGGACTTTTACTTTGCTTACTGTGTCGGAAGTAAGTAAATATAATTGGACAGTATGTTTAATTAGGGCTGGGCGATAGGGAGAAAATCAGATATCAATATTATTGACCAAATATCTCAATATCAATAATGCAGCGATATTCTAGGGTTGACAAGTGGTGCTTTAACAAAATATCTTCACACTTAGATTTTAGATAAATAATCATCAGTTATGTGGATCATATATTAATTATTAGATAATAGAACAGTTACAACAGTCAGGTAAGTTCAGAAAAGTACATCACTTTATTGTAATGCAGCCTTTAAAACCAGGAAAAGACAACACTCATATCACAATATTACGATATCCAAAATCTAAGACGATATCTAGTCTCATATCACGATATCGCTATAATATCAATCTATTGCCCAGCCCTATGTTTAACCACAAGACTAGCTAGCTATCCAGTCATGTCTTTGTACCCAAATCAATATCAAGATTTTCACGAACAAATGATAATCCATGTGTATTGTCGGCCGCAGCCTGAAGTGGCGAATGGGATGTGAGATGATCACTTTTGTGAAACATGTAACTGTTTGGGTTAGTGTTGTAAATAAAATGTTAGCTTGGGTGTTGCGATTAATTGTAAATATAGGCTTTGGCTGCATCCCTGTTGCTATGGTTACTCAATTTCGATACAGGCTGATACTATGTGGTCAGCTGCAGAGCATTAATTTAGAACAGTGAACAGACCGTTTGACTGGAAATACTTAGTAGGTGTCAATTAACACATTGTCATGGACATCATGCAGCCAATCAGAATTGTGTATTTACCTAGGCCATAGTATAAACAATGAATTGTTTTTCTCACTCAGGTCTGAAAGGCGGAGGCCAACCAGGTGGTGGTGGTTGTGGGGGTCCTGGTGCCTTTAGCTACAGCTTCCAGGGCGACCCTCATGCCATTTTTGCAGAGTTCTTTGGTGGACGTAACCCCTTCGAACAGTTCTTTGGTGCCCGCAATGGAGGCATGGATGAGAATATGGACACTGAAGACCCTTTTACCCGCTTTGGGATGGGGGGTGGTGGAATGGGCGGGTTCCCTCGCTCTTTCAGCTCTGGTATGGGAGGAATGGGTCCTCACACTAGTGTCGTTAAGAAGCATCAGGACCCCGCTGTGGTTCATGAGCTCTTGGTGACCTTGCAGGAAGTTTTGTCGGGTTGCACAAAGAAAATGAAGATCTCTCGTAAAAGGCTGAACCCTGATGGGCAAACGATAAGGACAGAGGACAAAATCCTGGAGGTGCAGATAAAGAAGGGGTGGAAAGAGGGCACGAAAATCACATTTCCCAAAGAGGGGGACCAGACTCCCACAAACATTCCAGCTGACGTGGTCTTTGTGTTGAAGGACAAGGCACATCCGGTGTTCAAACGTGACGGCTCGGACATCGTTTACACAGCAAAGATTTCACTCAGAGATGTAAGTTTAGCTTACCTATAGCTTAACTTAGTCACTTATTATTCTTAAAAACACCTTGTAAAAGCGCTTGAAGACGAACCAAATAATTTTTTATCAGCTGAAAATCATGTGTAGAATGAAGATTCTATTAGTGCCTATTCATGATTTATGTTGGTATTTTCCCCTGTGTCCCATCAGGCCTTGTGTGGCTGCACAGTCAACGCACCCACACTGGATGGCAGAACGGTGACGGTGTCAACAACAGATATCGTGCAGCCAGGGATGAAGCGACGCGTGAGTGGCGAGGGGCTGCCTTATCCCAAACGGCCTGATCGTCGAGGCGACCTGTTAGTGGAGTATGACGTCAGGTTCCCAGAGAGGCTCAGCCAGAGTGCCCGGGACACCATCGCTCAGGTCCTCCCGCGGTCTTAAATAAGACCAACAGACATCCGGGACTTTAGAATTATTGCACTAAGCTGCCAACTATTTTTTTTGTCAATCATCACATGGACATATATGTGGCGTTATAAATCGCATCAGACAATAAAGCCTGAGACAGATGTGTGTAAACTGTCAAGCATAGTGTAACCATCTTGGGAAGGTGCTTATCATGAATGACTGCAGCATTTCACCAGTGTAAAATGTAAATATGATCAATATTGTTTGGTGTTTGGTTTGCTGAATAAGATTATATTTTGATGAATTCAAATAAGAATATTTATATTATATAAAAAGGATAACTTTTCATGCAAATAAAGTTGTTTCAAAAAAGGGCAGTAACCTATATTTGTTGGACTAAATTTTGAAGCATTGTTATGAAAGAACAATAAAGAAATGGAAACAGGTGCTGTAAATATTAACCAGAGTGGCCTTACAGTTCTTCAGTAATGTGTGACTTTCCCCTGCAGCTACTGCTGACACCAGGGAGCCAGCGAGGCTCCTAAAGCTACATTTGTGGGATGTTTTCTCTTTCCTACAGAGGGGCTAGGGCCAGAGTTGCCACTGGCAGGTACAGCGGTATAGCTCATGTTTTATGTAGGGGCTGAAGACATACGTTGACCTTAGTTCAGCCTATATCAAAGAAAACCGTAACTGACCAATGACAGGGTCCAAGTCAAAGTCTTTCACTGTTGCTAACCTCAATAAATACTGTTCTATCCCTCCAGTTGATTTCTATATTAAACTGTAGGATGCTGTGGAAACACTGGATGTTAATCACACTTGTGTGAGTTGCATATTGGACCGTGACTGTCTTCCAAACTGGTAGTGATGTCTCAAAATCATGCTCGTAAGTACATATCTTAAAGAAATATACATTCTTGGAAATACGCTTATTTCCTTTCTTGCCAAGAGTGAGATGAGAATAACACTTCTTTCGTATCTGAATTAAGGAGACATGATCTAAAATGTTTTTGAACCTTTTGGACAGAGCCAGGCTAGCGGTTTCCCCTTGCTTTCAGTCTTCATGCTAAGCCAAACTAACTAGCTGGTAGCTCCAGCTTTGTAATGAATGGACAGATATGAGAGTGGTATCAACTTTTTCTTCTCTATCTCTCCTAGAAAGAATGTATTTCCCAAAATGTTGAACTGTTGCTTTCAACTCAGATTCAAGGTGAGCAGAGACTAACTTCCCCCTTCAGTAGATCAATGTGAAAACAGGCTTCTTGTGTCAATCTGCACCGTGAAGTTTGAACATCCAACCGAAGCAACAACTTAATTCAATTAAAAAGTCTTTAATCAAAAAAAGTCAGTTTTTTTTCTTAGCCAAGGGGAGTGCCCAGAAAACATTAAGCTAATAATGCTGGACCTTGCTTTTTAATTAAACAAAATATAAAAATCAGCCCCCTCCTTATTATTTCCATATAGTCCCTTAAGGGAAAATGCTGTGTCATACTTAAAGTCTGAGGTCAAGCTTTTTTACCTGATCAAGGTCTGAGACCGAAACGTATTTTTCTAAATAAATGATTGCTTGCGTAATGGTCAGTGTGCGGGATTTTCTCTTAACTTCTTGATCTGCTACTTTTGATCATCCTACGTACCTGCCCAACAAAAGAGGTGTGTAAAAAGCTTTCCTACGTCAAGCTAAGCCTAAAAGCTTGAGTGGAACAATATGGTTTCAATGGTAACTTATGCTTGCTGTATATAACAAAATTCTCTGAAAACAAACCCGATTTGCTAAAGTTGCCCTCAATCTGCTCTCTGATACCCGTGACACAGTCAGCAGACAGACAGCTTGTTGAGTTTGATGCCCTCCAGCTTCATGCACTGTAGATGCACTGAGGCCCACATAGCCAGCTGTAAGAGCCTGAATAATAAATGTCAACACTGAAGAGTATCACAGTTATGATAGGCTCTTCAGAGAAAAGGGGGCTGGAGAACTACAGTATACTGTATATTCTCTGTTTTACAAAATGTAAGTAAAAAGCCATGGTAAAACAAAAACAACATAGCTGCACAATCGCAGCCTTGTAGCTTTTCTGGATATTCACAGCACTCGCGCGTTATTGCACTAAATCAGATGACTACTTTGAAGCAGACGATTGCATTTTCCTGACACTGCTGGACTACATTTTTCTTTTACTTTGCTTTAAACCTGGATGAAGAATGAGGATTCTTCACATTGTTGTGTTTTGCTGCTTCTCAGGTGAGTTTTGATGTGTTTTTAGATTAACATTCATATCACTTGTTTTATTTGTGAAAGTTATATTCTGAATGTATTATTAATCTACATGTAAATGAGAGGGCATGCATCGTCAACCTTACAATAGTAAATGAGTTATTGCTAAATAAATGAGTAAAAGTGTTACTGCATTGGTGAGCTGCACTGATAACATTTGGTATGGTGTTTGTAAAGGGGAAATTTGTCTTAGGGTGTTTTCACACCTGCCTTGTTTAGTTCGGTTGAATTGAACCCTGGAGCGGTTTCCCTCTTGGTAAACTAAACAACTAAACTCACTTCAGTACGGAGCGTTTGTGGTGAAAACACTACAAACTCATCAACTCATTCATACCAGAGTAAAGGAACTATAGGTGTGGAAACACCCTGATAATCCATTACAGTAACTTTGAAGTTGTGGTTGTTGTCTCCAACAATTCCATAAACATCTGAATTAGTTTACTCTCGGTCAGACATGTATAAAGTACTAGAGACCCAGACTTGAGTAAAAGTACAAGTGCTCTATCAAAAAAGTGACTTGAGTAGAAGTTGAAGTGTTATTTAAACACCACACTTAAGTAGAAGTACTAAAGTATTCAACATTTCTTTTTACTTAAGTATTGCAAGTAGTTTATTTTAAAAGTATTGTGTTATGTAGTTATTAAAGAAAGCAGTCAAAAGTTTGAATATCATATTGTTTATATTATTTCAAATGTTTAGCCTAACGAGTAACGATGCAGCATGTATTGGAGCAAAAGTATTAAACTCATCGAAAATTTGTATTGAAGCAAAAGTGGAAGTAGGAGAAAAAAACAATACTCCAGTAGAGTACAGATACAGCCTTTTAGTACTTAAGTACAGTAGTGAAGTAGCCTAGTTCTACTTCATTACTATACATCTCTGCTCTTGGTCTCTTTATCAGCCGTGACATTTCCTTCCTGCACTAGCCTATTTAAATCAAGTAAATATACAAAACATATCCTTTCTATAAAATACATTGAGGCAATTTTAAAAACAAAGGGGCATAGCCTAATTATGGCGTTGATCACACACGCCTACTTTTAAATGAACTTCTCATTGCACATATATTAGATGGTATAAAATAAAAAAATAAACCCAATGGTGGACGGACAGTAGTCAACAGCTGTAACCAAGCCCTTGGTTTTATACTGCAGTTGTCTGTGCGGAGGCGTCAGCAGTGCTGGAGGTGAGCGGCCATGTTGGAGGAGAGGTCTCCATCCACTGTTCTGGTAGCTGGACCACAAACAACAGCTCTGAACACTACCACATGTACTTCTGCAAAGGAGTCTGCTCCAGAGAAACCATTCTCATTCGAACTGAGAGGAAGAGGCTGGCTGGCGCGCGGCGAGGGAGATACAGCATGGAGGTCAACAGAGGAGATGGCGCCTTCAACGTGACCATAAAGAGGCTGAAGAGGGTGGATGCAGGGACGTATCGCTGTGGAGTGGAGAATACTTTTAATGTGTTGCACCAGGAGGTCAATCTCATAGTCGTAGATGGTAAGTTTTTGGCTAGATGCATAAAAGTTCCTTCAGGATTGGTAATTGTGTGTGAAACAAAGCTTAAAGTGTGAACTGTAGGTTACTCTAAGATTATTAGGTCATATTGTCTGTAGGACTCTTAAACCAAACCTGGGCTGTGTTCGAAAACTGTTCCCTCATTCACTATTCCCTATATAGTGTTCATTAAACTATAAAAACCATATAGGGAATGACCAAAAGAGTCCTTCTGCTTCTTCTCCTCCGGGAAAACACGACCACGTTGCATTGTGGTATACGGGAGTAAAATGTAGGGTATGAGTTTACATCCTATGTACACTCAAATTAGCTGTGCATTGTGGGTATTTTATAGTGGACTATAAAGTGAATTAACTTAACCGCTGAGAATTTGAACACCACAAAATGGTGAATACACTATACCGTATAGTGCACTATTTCCGTGACTGATCTTGCTTCGCATGGAAAGTCTGAAATTATTATACATACTGTAAATGTTGTGATGCAACAACGTCACATGAGCACACACAGTATTCCTCACCAATTATCCTCTGTCCTGTTCTCCCAAAGCTCCCACTGTTCCTCACCGATCTCCTCCCTCAACTACCACCCTGCTGACCGAAGCAGAAACTCTGTCCCGAGGCAGCTTTGCATCCAGCACTAAACGGTCACCAGCAGCATCAACCCTGCCCGCTACAGAGGCCGAGACTAACCAGCCAGCAGCAAACCACCTCAAAGGTATTACACAGTCACTGTTAGCAGCAGTTCTCCTATAGCAAGCTTCAAAAACAGCTTAACTTAAAAGTTTTACATATTATAACTCAGCTTAATAATACTGGCTTGGTCTAATCCAAAATGTGTTTTAGGTTTTGTTACTTTACGTGGATGTTTGACCTCCATTGTGCAGAATGTTGTATGTGAAGAGTTTGACACTTGAACGCTGTTTTCACATTCATCTGCAGAAGGTGGAAAGTTTCTCTGTGCTCAGCTTAAATATGAGTTCAATGCCTGGAAGTACCAGCAGGATTTTGGAAGTATGGTCCGATATGCAATTTATACAAGAGTGATGTAAAAATGTGAAGCCTCCAGGTCACATACACTGAGAATGAACTTTCCAGTGAAGATGGAGACATCTTGTTTTCATCAGTTGAACTTTTGAAATGAACATTATGGTTCCAGAGTTATTGGCCAACAAGAAAAGACTTAGTTACAGCTCCGCCATCCAGTCAAGTGCTGAGTTAGATCTTAAATCAATCTGTAGAGTTTGTAATAGTCCAACTACCATTATTTTTAAGGTAGTTAAATGTCTGCATATTATTATAATGAATTAAAAAGACATTGTATTGTACTGCGTCCAAAAAGTGAATTTGTGAACATACGCTACACAACATTGTTAAATGTTTAAATGTTGATCGCGTAATGTAATTGTTTCCATTTGTATTAGAGTGCAGTTTGAGTAAAAAGTGGCTAAACATGTTGGACTATGAGCAAAAAGGGTTATAATAATATGTTCCATATATTATTATTATATTTTGAATGCTGTCTTGCTCTATAACCCACAGTTGAATGTTCACATGCAAAACTGTTCTGAATATCAATGACTATTTTTTAATTTTGTTTGGAGAACCTGAAGTAAGCTGTATTGTCAGAAGCACAAACATACTGTATGTCTGCCTCTGTTTTGCAGACACCACAGTGGCCATCATTGTTTCGGTGAGCCTGGCTCTTCTGGTTTGTGCCATTATACCTGTTATATTCTACGGACACTGCCGGAGTAATGCTGGTGAGGTGAAGCACGCACGCATGCACGCACGCACGCACGCATGCACGCACACACGTGTTTTAATACATCTTGTTTGTTTGTTTCAGAAGGTCAGAACAAGGGTGAGGTGAGTGACCCATTTTGTCATTTACCAATTTTGATTTTGATTAAAATGTTCATCTTTTATGACTGTATTTAAGCATTAAAGTTTGTTGCTCAGATGCTCAGATAAAATCATTTTTGACGATGATTCTTATTGATTTACAGCCTGACTACTGTGAGGAACATGCAGATGTTGCTTCTACTCCAGCTGCAGTGAGGCTGCGGTCTTTAGAACCAGGTGCTGATCCAGAGTCCAGTATTCAAGATGCCTCACAGTTTGCTGGCGTCTACCAGGCACTGGATCCCAAATCTTTGGACTAAGCAGGGTTTATTCTGTGTCTGATCTGACAGCTAATCTCACCCTATTCTCTGTGTTTTGAATGAAATAAAGGACAAATGTTTGAATACATTTCTTTACATATCCTTACTTTGGATGCCTAACTTTTTTTTCAATTTGTAAGTTATTAGTTTCTTACAATAAAAAGCAGCAGCGACCTCCTTGCTATTCTGTTCATCTTCCAGATTAGGAATAAGGTTAATACAATTTTGACATATTGAATACACCTTTAGACACATCTGGTGCTGCCTGGTGAAAGTAAAAACTGTTTTGTGAACGGGACCAGTAGATTTGCAGGATGAGGCTTATATGTTGCACAAACGGGTATGGAAGATTTAGAATGCCTAAATTAAAACAAATCAAACTAGGAGAAACAGTGAAAGACAATACACATTGTCATTTGTGTTTCCTGTTTTTGCATGCATTTTTTGTAACATAATGAAATGAAAAACCATATGTGAAGTGACAATTATTTAGCTTTTTTTGTCTTCAATGAGTGAGAGAGAGAGAAATGTTTTTCATCAAATTAAATCCCAACACAGAAAACAAATTGAAGAAGTGTGTTGCATTTCAGTGTTGACCACCAGAGGGAAGGGAGTGTTGTTTTTGGAAAATGTTTTCGTCATTATGACACAGTAAATGCATACATAAAAAGGAAATACATATAACAACGTGTATTTTATTTCACTTTATTTCTTTGATTTGTTTCAAAGGAACGCCTCCCCTCCAAAATCATAATTTGTATATCAGTTACTCTCCCCATGTTACCTGAAGAAATGTTAAACTTCAATATTCGGCACATTGATAGCTGTGTTGTAATTCTGATTGAAGAAATCTTTGGTTTCCTCCCCTCCATAGTGAACAAATAATCAAAAAACAGGTTGCTGATGTATTAGACAAAAAGGACAAGGCTGTAATGACAAATATGCTCATGTGTATAAGATAATGGTATGTTTCAGGGACAGAAATACAACAAAATAATGCACACCGGACAGATAACACTACATCCTCATCCGAGAGTACATTTCTGCTGCTTTCACAGTTTGGTATGCTGAGCTTAATACAATTCAAAGTAGTGTTGCAGTAAGACCTGCAGAAGGTGCTACACACTTGTTAGGATTCAGCCACCCTCCCCTTACAAAAGCACCTCCTGACAGCACCATAACAGTTATCTTTAGAATCCTTACAATATCAGGGTATTAGAAGCCATTTCAAACTCTTACAAGACTTAATGTCAACCATTTCATTTTGGCTTTCTGCTCTCGTTGCTGTATCATTATGGTTTGGCTTTTTTTTGTTGCTTAAAGCTTTAGAGCGTAACATTTTGATATTAATGAATATCTATTCCTCTAATTACTTAGAACTCCTCATGGGGGAGACAGAAACTACGCACTATAGCTTTAAGAAAGATTAATTACCCATTTCGGAACTGGACCCATTATAAGGCAGTTCAAAGCAAACATAAAAGTAGAATAAATTGTGATGAAAATATCTTGCTTTGATCAGAGCCACCAAATTCTATTCTCATGGTAAATGAAAGCAATGACTTTAATATACTCAGTGACCACATCATTTATCACACCTCTTATAATCACATTTTCTTGCACATGCACAAGTCTGCTGAATTGTGATGATTGCTTAGCATCACTTTTCAGGGAGGGTTTGAGAAAGTCAGAGAAAAGTAAGACACAGCCATTCTTTTATTACATTTGCACCCTATTGCCTGAAAACTTTTGACTGTAGTGCAACTTCTCCTAATTAGTTAGGATGGGTTAAATGCAGAGGATATGTTCCTTGTATATGTAAAAATGTACTTGGCGAATAAAGGAATTATAATAACAATAATAATAATAATATAACAATATTTAATATTACAAGTTGTGAACACAGCACTGACATATCACCACCTTTACGTTGATACGTTGATAAGACTTGTTAGCAAACAGTTACTCATTTACACATCCAGCACTTTATCCAACACATTATAATTTTTCGTGTTTCTGTCCTTGTGATGAATGTTTTGCTAAGATTCACTCTCTTTAGCTCTGTTTTTTTTTTTTTTTTTTTTTTTTTTAATCTCTACCAACTCGTGAGGGAAATAACAGTCTCTTTAGCTGTAAATGCTCCTCAATGTTCACCAGCTATAGTCAGTAATTGTGACTGTGACACAGTGGGGTGTGAAGGCCCTGGGCTGTGTGACTACCTGTTTTGTTTTGGCCTGTGTCTGTCTCTTTCAGGTACCTGATTGATTGGCTCCTCCCACCTTGTTGGGGCAGTGGCCTCACCTGCTGGGAGTCTATAAAGCTGGGTGATTCCACGAGGTCTGGTCTTACTCTCTCTTCAGGGAGGCTGGTGCCATGCTAGCACCCCAATGTGTTTTTTTGTTTGGTTTGTTGAATCCTTGTTTATGTTAAAAGTTAGATGAGCATTTACCCTTCCATAGCATCCAAAACCCACTATACACTACTGATTACTGACATCACATACAGTAGTTTAATTTAGTTTAGTTGACTTTAATAAAGTTACACTCGTGGTGTGGACCTTCCTCTTTTGTTATGCTCTTAACCAAGCTGGGCAAAACAGCTGAAACTCACTATAAAGCTCCATAAAACCCAGGGGAGCTGCAGCTTCAGGGCCCAGTTTTTCAAAAGTAATCCAGTGGGATTTCTGATCACGGATTGGATCAAATCTTGGAAATGGGTATTTAAAATGCAAAAGAGGGATTCTGAGCTGAAATCCGATCACGTAATCCAATTTTACATTTGATGGATCAAACCTACTCTTTGGGTTTTTCAAAACTTTGAACTCGGTTTGGGACTTATTTGATCCAAAAAAACAGGATTATCCTGATCCCATCAGAAGGGTGGATTCAGTTATTTTCGAACCAAATAAAGTGTGTTTTTTTTTAAGTGAATGATCACAATATCAATGTTTACTGATGATATATACATTTCTTCATATTTGAAGCATATGTGAAGCATGTCACAGCTAATGAGATATGGTAAAAAAATTAAATAAATAAAGAATGTAAAATGCTTCTGTTTATTACAGTTTTTCTGTTTCTTAAAATTAAAACAAACAATGGCTATTTGTGGCCACCGGTATTTTGCCTACTTGTTGTTCTTTGCTGAGCCAGTAGGCTACACTGTTTGTTCCATTTAAGGCTCTGGTAAACAGGATTTGGTAATCCTGAAATTTGGTATTTGGATTACAGTGATCCAATCCAATGTTCCTTTAATAAACTGGCATAAAAGTAAGATGGATCAGGTGATCCTGGATAGCAAAACATGAGATTTCCAAATCCGTATCAATTTGATCCAGATTCAATTTTTTGAAAAACTGGGCCCAGGGTGATAATTCTCTGTGGGTTCTTCCCTATGAGTGACCCTTTTCATATTGTCATTTGATACATTGTTATTATATAAATATAAATCCTAGCCGCTTTAAAACAGCTATGTCAAAGCAACATCTCAGTATTAGTATCAAAGTGAACTATCTGCATTTTTATTTACATATGCTTAATTTAAATTGTTCATCAACATATCAGTAGTGGAGATGAAGAAAAACAGTGTAATTTAGTGCACTATATTAAGTCGGTGACGTATGTATTGCATTTCAATTATTTGCTTTACATTCACTGTATTGAGATCACAGATACTGATACAAGCAATAGCACTGAAACTAATGAAACGCATGTTTCTCTTCTCTTTATGTCTGTCTACAGCCCTTGACTTCCTCTCTCGTACAGTCAAAACCACAAAAGCAAGGTACATAGTTAAGATCTTAACTAGGTGTTATTTCATTTGCAAGGTTGTGCAGGGAGTGAAGCATGATGAAACACTTAACCATTGTTTAGGTTTCTGAATGCTAAGATAGACAGAGCCTGGAGGGACTACCCAGAATAAGAAAATACTAGAGCTGGCACTTTCTCAATAAGAATGAAGACCATTTATATCTTCTACTGTCTTCTATATGGTAAGTGTGTTAAAGGAATACATCCATTGATGTGTCTAAACAAGTCAAAAATGCTTCAACTCTTGTAACACGATTTAATTTTGGCAGCTGCTGGGATAGAGGGAACAGACATCAATGTAGAGGGATTCGAGGGAGAAGAAGTCTCGTTTCAGTGTTCCCACAGACTTGCGTGGAGAAACAACAAATACTTCTGCAAGGATCCATGTAAAGGAATTGAAGATATACTGGTTACTGTACAATCTGGTAGAAGAGTGGAGTCAGGGAGGATAGCTCTGGTGGACTCGGGGGACGGAGTCTTCACTGTGACCATCAGTCAGCTCCAGCTGTCAGACTTGGGGAGATACTGGTGTGCAGTGGACAGGCCTGGTTTTGATACATTCACTGCAGTACATCTCACTGTAAAGGAAGGTACGTGCATGCATGCATGATCTTATTACTTTTACTTTTTTCTCTCTCCATTCATGACTACACATTTCCCCATCAGTGGTGTAATGTAACGATGTAAATTTACTCAAATGCTGCACTTTAATACAATTTTGAGGTACTTGTACTTTACTTTAGTATGCTACTTTAAACATCGAGAGAAATATTGTAGTTTTTACTCTACAACATTTATCTGCTAGAGTTACTTTACTAATTAATATTTTGCACACAAAATCTTGCCGAGCTTTGTAAAAAACTACACATTTTTGTATAATTAACCAGCGGTTCCCAATTTTTTGGGGATTGTTTGGGGCGTTTCATTTCCTGTTTCACAAATCCCGTTCCACCAAACACTAATTTGCCTTTTAAAACCTCACAGGAGATTTTATTGAAAGAACTTTTCGAGACAAAAAAACAAAGATTCCATAAACGTACACATACATTTACACATATTTGTGAATAAGATTTTTTTATTTTTTTTTATTTTTAAAATAAATAAATAAAATCAGCTTCATCTTGTGATCCCTAGGTTGGGAACTACTGGACTAAACTGTATAGAGTAATAAAAACTATCTCCACACTGACCTGCTACCACAGTTTACCCTTGTGTTGTCTTTCCTGTGGACCATGCAACTTTTTTTTTTTTCTGGGTAAAATTGTTTTGTCGCTATTCCCGATGTTTTTGTCACTTTTTCCAAAAAAGTTTGTCACTCCTTCCAATGTTTTTGTTGATTATTTTCTACACTCTTTTTGGTGTTTTTGACATTTTTTTTTTACATGTTTGACAAATTTTTTAAGACATTTTTGACACTTTTTTCAAAGTTCTTTCACCAATTTCTTTCCCCTGAAACTGATCATTTATTTGACTTGTGAAGAGCATTTTATGGAACCATCCACGTTATATT
Organism: Perca fluviatilis; assembly: GCF_010015445.1. Classification (NCBI taxonomy): domain Eukaryota; kingdom Metazoa; phylum Chordata; class Actinopteri; order Perciformes; family Percidae; genus Perca; species Perca fluviatilis. The sequence continues at coordinate 18,570,953 of NC_053112.1, forward strand.
TTTGACAATTTGGTTGAAAGAAACCCAAATTTGACCCGAGGACAACAGGAGGGTTAAATGCTGTTTACACACTCATGCATCAATATTAAAAATCTAATAATGTGATATATAATGTTATATTTATACCAATTTACAGTATATACCACTGTTCCATATACCGATGAGACAAAGACCGTCATACCTGAACCTTCTCCTACATGGACACATCAGAATATTTCCAACTCCACGCAATTTACATCTGGAATGGACACCAGTAGGCCTGCAAACTTTTCAACAGGTTGAAGGAATACATCATTAAATTTGAATCCTTACAAATATTAATCATATGTAGAAAAACTTACAATAAGTAATATTCTATTCAACCTCACAGCCTTGAACAGCACTAATGGAGGACAGAACACCATCACAGGTGAGTCTCTGTCTTTTTGGTGTGTTATGTGTGTTATGATTTGATACTATAAATAAAAATTGAATTGCATGGTGCATGGATACAGCCTGGAGACTGATACCTGTGGATGTGTAAAATTGTTGAGCCATCTCTCTTGTTTTTGGTCAGGCACCGTGTTGTACGCTACAGTCGGGGCTGTTGCCGTGCTCACTATGTGGGTGCTGACAGCAATGCTCGTCAGGAACCGCAGAGAAAACGGCAAACTTCAACCACAAGTTTGCTCCGACAGCACCGACCTCGTCAGTGCAGATAAAAGAGGGGTACGAGACACAAACTGGAGCTCGACACATCAACAACTCTAGAGAAACGTGACGGTTGTCTTGACAGCGAATTATATTAAGCTGACGATGATTAAGTTTCCTTTCCTGGTTTCAGAGGTCAATGTACGAAGAGGGGTTTTCCTAAAGTCCATCACTTCACGTTTTTATTTCTCTTTATTTTGAATCTGTGGAGTTTCTGCATTGGGATGCTTTAAAACCCACACTTAATCAGTATTGTTAGTTATACAGCAGCGTTGTGTTAAAGGAATAGTTTGAAATAATAGGTAATACACTTATTTGAATTCTTGCTGAGAGTTACTGTAGATGAAAAGATACCAGATTCATGTCTTTCTGTTAAATATAAAGCTGAAGGAGACAGTTAGCTTAGCTCCAGGAAGAGTCCAGACAGTCACTGCTCCATAACAAGAAATAGGCTCATACAGTACCAGCCACCCTCATGAAATACTATTTAACATTTAGATTTTTGTGGGGATTAAATTGTGAGCTTTTTTGGTGAGTTTTAGAGGGGCTGGGGTACTATAAACAGAAACATACTATAGATGTAATTGTATATTGTGTGTAAAATGATGGCAAATAGTTTACAGTATGTGTAGTGGTACAACAGTAAGACTTTACATCTTTACCATCTATGGTGACATCTCCCTTTGTTGCATTATGACTGTGAGTTTTGCAGTAGAAGGCGTCCAACTTGTCCAAGTTCTGCCGACTCATTTAGCAACATGGGGAAACTTGGACTCTTTAACTGTTGTTTTGTCAGCTACAAACAAAACAAGCAAATACAGCTTTATGCAGTTTGTACAGTTAATTTTTTCCGGGTCTGTAATTTGTTACTAATAAGAGGGACAATAGGGAGAGCAATCAATTGGTACACTCCCAATTAATTTATTCCAATGAATTACTAGTATAAACTTGAAGTCTTTTAGTAAGTCAGCTGAATGTGCAAAAGTGAGAAATTTGTCTACCAGCAAACACATTCAGTTGAACATATATGAATAATTAAAGGTTTTTGAACTATGAATAAATAATGAATGGATATCTTTGCGGGGTTGAATAGTTAAGAAATTCCAATCTTCCATATAATTAGTACCAAATTACATAGTTTTTTCCAGAAAAAGAAAATGTATTTTTCATCGTCATGTTTTTTTTGTTTTGTTTATTAAGTCTGCAGTACATCATATTTGCAGTGCAAATTTTAATAAGGCTTTAGTAAACTTTATATGGTATTCATGTATGTTTCGTGTGTAGATTCAGTACAGTGAAACAGTTAAATTCAGCCCAGTAAGTTGTGGAACACACTAGAACTAATACGTGCAAATAATTTTTTCCTTTTTCACTTTTCAACAGGGCAACACTAATGAAGTGCAGTCGTTTACAAAGTTATCGGAGAGGTTCTCTCGTACTCACCATCCAAAGCAGGATCCACCAACAGCTCCCTCCACAGCAGCCGAATGTAGCGTACCCATGCCTATCTATGAAAACATCCCCTGCTCCACAGGCACTGCACATTCAAGATACTCAGTTACAAACGTCCAAGACGCACATGACATCAGCCCTAGGATCTACATCAAACCTCTGCCACCTATATCTGAAAGAACTAGGGAAGGCTATCTTAGAAAACACACAAATAAACCTACATCAAATACAAATGCAATAAGCAGTTCTACAGAAAGCTGTACAAGCAGCGCATCAGCTTGTCACTCCCGATCTTACAATGATTGCACAGAAGTGAGGCCCACATCACTTTGGTTTGGTTTGGATTTATCAGAAACAGCATGAGTTACTCTCAATGGTGTGATTTTTATGGATATTAATGGACAACTGAACTGTACCTCCTCTGCTTGTCCAGTTATAACCAACATTTATCTTTCACTTTGAGAGAAAAAAATTGTAAAACCTTGCAATATTGTTAACCTATGGCTTTTTACTGTCACAGACTTAAGATAAAATCTAAATGGCACCGGAAAACACTTTTTATTGTCTACCCTATGTATGTAGGTCACTGTGTGTGTGTGTGTGTGTGTGTGTGTGTGTGTGTGTGTGTGTGTGTGTGTGTGTGTGTGTGTGTGTGTGTGTGTGTGTGTGTGTGTGTGTGTGTGTGTGTGTGTGTGTGTGTGTGTGTGTGTGTGTGTGTGTGTTACGGTTAGGCTAAGCATTGGGGCATATTTACCATTAGTCTCCAGGGGATGATTATCAATGTAGTGTCCTCCAGTGAGGAAAACAAAAGTATGTGTGTTTGTATATGACTGTTCCTGGCTGATGCAAATACATATTTGAATGTGTGTTTGCAGTCAGTGAGAGCATGTGAATATAGAGAGGGAGCTTTAACCTTCAATACGTCAGTGGCAGTAACATGATTTTTCTGTACCTTAAAATACGCATATCTGCACTTTTGGGCTGATACCTCGGTGTGTAGTATGTTAAAGCTTCTGATTGGGGTGACTCCTAGTGGTCATATTAATTAAGAAACTGTGGCAGACAGCACTGAATACTGATCAGAGGTGTCAAGTAACAAAGTACAAATACTTCGTTACCTTACTTAAGTAGAACTTTTGGGTATCTATAATGGAGTTATTATTTTACAGCAGACTTTTTACTTCTCCTTACATTTTCACACAAGTATCTGTACTTTCCACTCCTTACATTTTAAAAATAGTCTCGTTACTCCTATTTCAGTTTGGCTTGTTTTCATTCCGGCTTGTCATCGTTCAAAAAAACACACAAAAAACAAAAACCTATCAGGATAAATCGCGCCATCTGGATAGAGTGAATTTGATTGTGGTTGGATGAAGTATATAAACATACAGTATACCATTCCGACACCCTATTGGTTTGTACGTGATCCATCGTACCTGCACATGACACAAATCACGTCACACTCCAGCAAGGAAATAGCAGATGTTTGTAGCCTAGTACAAAGATGTCTCTGGCAGAAACTCAAGAGAACTCGAGTGAAATGTCCCAACCAAGCACCAGCGAGGAGGTTGGTAGCCAGGACGACCAGCCAACCCTTCTACATCCCCGGCCGTACCAGGAAGAGTTTTCGAAATGGTTGGATGCAAAAACAACTCCTTTCGAATGCGCTGCAAGCTCTGCGCACCCAAGTACCACGAGCTATTTACAATACTTATAGGCAACTAGTCATCATATCTTCCACTCCATGGAACATGGTAATGCTCAGTAGTACACATATATGGTTCTTTAATGTATTTGCATTGTGCTAAAATGCGTTCATTTTCAATGGGCATAAATGCGGCTTAAACAGGTGCATCCCACATTTTTCATCATTAACATTTTAATATAACATTATATAATATAACATTTTTTTTGTGGAGTAGTGCACTATAGGCCCCTGTGGACCGGCCTAAGCTTTTGACATTAATGGCATTTTTTCCCTTACATTACTTTTACTTTTATACTTTAAGTAGTTTTGAAACCAGTTTCAGTTGATACTTCAACTTCTACAGAAGTCTTTTTAAACCCTAGTATCTATACTTCTACTTGAGTAATGAATGTGAAATTTTTGACACCTCTGATACTGATACAATCCACCACTTTATAATTTCCATCACATTATTGTAAAATTGTAAGACATATTATCTTGTGTGTACTATGGGGCAACATCAAATGGATGGATTAATAATAAAGTGGAAAGAAATTATGTTTATGGTTTACTTTCTTGGATAATTTAACAAAAGACTTCCTTAATTTATATCTGTTAGAATAGTAGTAGAAAGTGTTACATTTTTGAATGGATACAGACATAATGTGGTTCATGGCATCAGCCTTGAACTTATCTTTTGTGTTTCATTTTTTTAAATAATTCTAATTAAAGATCACTCTTTGTGACCTTGTCAGTGGAATGTTAAAAACAAGTAATGCAGCCTGTTGTTGTTTCATAGATCAATGTTATTAATATGGATAACAGGTGTCACTTTTTAATAAAGCAAACCTTTTAAAGGGTATATACAATGTAAGTTTGTGGGCCTATTGAGGCAAGCAGAACAAGCTGTGTGGTGAAGGTATTAGCAAACAACTGCTTATTTACAAATCCAACAAACACAGAGCAACACTATCATTCATTTGTAGTTGTGTTTGTGTCCATCTGACGAATATAAGTCCAATATTCAGCTCTATTTTTATCTCCACCAACTCCTGATGAAAATATCTGGCTCTTTAGCTGCTAAATGCTGCTCTATGTTCACCAGGTAGTCGCAAACTGTGTCTGTTCGCTTTTTAGTGTTGGGCAGTTACTAGAGTACACTTGGTTTACTAAAGACAACTGAAACAGCTTCCTGCTGCAACTGGAAATAACTTTGACGAGAGCACTAAGAGTAATTAATAAACGGTGAAGTTGTGGACCATAAAACAAATACAATCAGCTAAAAGACGCCAAAACACTCCATAGAGCTGTTAACTGCAAAGTCTGGTCATCATCATTTTCTGTGGGTGCATCACTACTGTCGAAACCATTGGCATTATACACAGTTATTTGATCGATTGTTGATATAGAAATGTTGCTAGGTGCAGCTTTAATTGTTAATAAATCATTTGTTAATGCCTCATAGATCAGCAATAACAACATTTGCCTTAGCACACTAAAAAATCTCTGGCTGGTGTTAAACCTCCTCACAGCTATACTTATCAGTAAGTGGTACAGTAACAGACAGCAATAGGCCTACTGGAGTCCAGCGCAAGTACCGTCTGTGATGTCTCAAGTAGATTACAGAGGAGGATGGAATTGCCTTCAAGGATGCAGCAAATTAAACCTGCATTATTTTCTTAATTAAAGAAAAAACAGTGAGCAGCCATGATTTCACTTCCATAGGTTGAAGGTTATAGGTATCAATTTGTTCATGAAAGAGGAAGAGGTTTAAACACATGGACACGAAAGCACCAGATTTAACACACAGACACAGTCTTTAGTCCAGGTTGCTGCTTCGTTGGGCAAGTGGGGAAGAATCAGAGTTTTTGGACTGAAGTTAAACTGGGAGTAATGGGAGCGACCTGGATCTCATGGAGAACGACTACAACTGTCATCATTACTATACTACAAATCCAAGGTGGGCTGCATGCTATGCATTAAGATTTTTTAAGGACTTCACTTGAGTTAAACTATTTGTTAAAACACATGATTACATGAGTACGCAACTAACACAGCTTTTTCTGACTGACAGCTCTGATCAGCGTCAAAACCACAGCTGTTACCGGTTTGGAAGGCCAGAGATTTGACTTCAGATGTGACTATAGCAAGTACCTGCAGAGCAATGATAAGTACTTCTGCCATGACAGTGATGACAGTGCGTTCTCCAACCTCCTGATAAGCACAGTAGAACATGAGATACACACAAATGAACGTTTCTCTCTGTACGAAAACCACACCGGAGCCTTCTTCATTGTCAGTGTGGACAAACTCACCTTGGAGGACAGCGGGACATACCGGTGTGGGGTGCACATTACAAATCTCCCTGATGAGATCAGTTTCATACAACTGGATGTTGCCAGAGGTACAGTATGACATGTCTCAGCACAGGATCACTATGTCCTAAAAAATAAAATAATATAATCTGGTTTCTGGTTAGTGCCTTATAGCTTTAATAGGTAGCTTACATGACAAATGCGGTATAGTTTCTGTACACCTGGTGATTTCCATCTAAAAATGTCAGACCAGTCATATGAGAACTAAGTAGTGTTACTTTTCCCATACATGTTCCTCTTTTCTGAACTTTCTATTGGTTGTTAAAGGTTAGTACAACTGCACAAGTAGGTGCATGTACATTTTTGTAAACGCATTTTTGCTGCCCTTTATCAGCAGCAACCCCTCCAGAAAATCTAATGCATCACAGTAATTAAGATCTGAATAACTACACAATACATTAGTTATCTCTGTGTGTTCAATTCTATTTTTGTACCTACATACTTTGTTTTTGTATTTTTGCTTTAAAGTAACTGGATCCCCCATATTTCCAAAGGATGTCACAGTGGACAGTGAGTATATGTGTGTGTGTGTGTGTGTGTGTGTGTGTGTGTGTCTGTGTTCCTGACTTGGACTATCTTCATCGACACATTTAAGACACATTAAACTTAAAACAACACCGAAGCACTTTTCCTCTTCGGTCCCCCGACAGGTTGGAAGCGGAATTGTGTCCATTATGTCTCATTCGAACTACAGATTCGCTACCTGACCTGACAAACTTGCATAGTGCGGTTATAGCTGAGACGGCTGCAAAGTGAATGCAGAAGTGCCGTTCACCCTGTTACGAATTGATGAACCACTGAAATTATTTTGGAAACATTATTTTAAGGTACAAAAGAATCTTTGGTGTTGCTTTAAATAGGATGAGGTAATATCAGTTTGACCACAACCACGCATGATGAACACGGTTTTTAATTTGAATTAAGTTTACTTTTGTCTAAATTAGCTTGTGTATTATTCTTACATGTTTGCTACTTATTGTTGTATTTGTATTTGATCTTGTGTACGTCACTGCTACAAAACCAACTGCCCCTTTGGGGACAAATAAAGTTCTACTTGACTTGACATTTCAGACTTTAGACCAGTTAATTGGGGACGGTGTGTGTGTGTGTGTGTGTGTGTGTGTGTGTGTGTGTGTGTGTGTGTGTGTGTGTGTGTCCATCTGTTTTAATAGTGTTTCTAATTTAGAATTAATAGTGTGTCTGAGTGAATCCTCTGCCAGGTAAACATTAGTCATTGTTCTCTCCTGCAGAGCTCCACCTGCCGCTGTTCGTGACTGCAGCGATGTGTATCACAGCAATGCTGTTTATATGTATGTTCACACTTTGCCTTCTGCTGGCTGTTAAACACCGAAGACCCGGCCCACGCCAGAATAGAGAGGTTAGTCCAAACATTTAGCCGCAGTAGCTGGCTCACACAGCATGGCTTTAGGGTTGCCAACGTCGGTTGGTCCACCACTTTTGTTCAGACTGAATTATCTCAGCAACTGGTGGATGGATTGGAACAGATTCTAGTACAACGTCATGCATCATCAGGTCAAATTGTCTAATACTTTGGTTTATGACTAAATACTTGCAACATTAATGATGTTCCCATGAGCATCAGTTGTACTTGGTGCTTTATGCTAATTAGCTAACGTTGAGCTGGATTTTCAGTTGATGCAATGCGTTAACGCCTACGCATACCATGGTTTAGGTTTTAATGAGTCAGATGTCAGCCGTTGATGATCACCTTATGATCCTGGTAAACAATATACCTGCTGAACATCAACATATTAGCATAGTTATTGTGAGCACGTTAGCATGCTGATAGCATTTTGTTCAAAGCAACAATGTGCCTAAGTATGGCCTCACAGAGTCGCTAGCATGGCTGTATACTCTTAGTCTTGATTGTCCAGTTCCCAGTAACACGTTTGCATTTAAAGGACAATATGATCTTTTGTGCAAGAAGCGGTTCACTATCAGAAGGTTTCTGCTCATCCCACAGACATCATCTGACTACGAGACAATGATGCCTGGTGTCAGACCTGAACCTGAACTCCACTGCAGCTTTTCGGCTCCAGACTGCGCTGATATCTCAGCTTTACCGGTGCCACCACCTGACCTCTGCTCCCACTTCACATCAAAGCATCGGGAGTCTACTGTCACTCTCGGCCTCGGTGAATATGTTGATGTGGATGGACCAAAGCACGTCTGCCAGTACCAGCATCTGGATGTCAGCCGGTTAGAGGAGCATGTCTATCACAGCCTTCATGGAAACTACGATCCTAAAGATGGACCTCTGGGAGTCAAAGAGCAGATTAACAGTTATATTCTTGAAGGATAGTTCCAGGTTAATTACAACCGATGGAAAGTTAACTTTGGTTTTCTTGTTGCCATGTTCCCGGTGAAATCTGTGTTTTTATAATTGTTGATAGGAATGATGGCCAAAACGACAAAAGTAAGACCCTAATTGTAATAAACCAAAATTATTATTTACTGTGTATGGATGAAAGAAGGATATGATGGGATGTTGGCCAATTTAAAAGTTAATGATTAAGGATCTTTAGTAATTCAAGTAGTTATAGTGTTAATTATTGCTGTGTTTTGTCATTTCTTGAGGAAAATGCAACATTTTGGATGGGACAAACAAAAGAAAAGACCAAAAAGAAATACCAGTCTGAGCATGACTCTTAACTCAAGCTGTAGGAGTTAACAAAATCCACGAAGAAGAGCAGACTGGATGTAGTAACCACTGTCTCACTCTGCTGTCATATATATTTTACCAAAATAAACAAAGTGATAATATCTGAGGGTTTCATTGTGTGAATTATTTACTCGTCTAATTGATCTTAAACATTTGCTACGAGACAGGCAAGAGATGGGAGCGATGTTTTGATGCTTCTGACATGGTTTACATGGTTTGGTGGGGAGATTTAGGCAGAAGAAGCTGGCTAAAGACAGGAAGTGCAACAACAAAGAGGAACCTATGACAAGTTGTCATTAATTTGGAGAAAATTACAAAGACGTGTAATCAGGGTGAGATAAGAAAAGGCAACGGATAGTGACAGACATACAAATCTTTTGAAGATGACTTCCCTCATTCTGGTCTTTTTTCTGGGAGGTAAGTTTATGGAGATTCATTCTTCTGTCCCTCTTTCTCTCTTCCTCTATTTGAATGTTAAATGTCTTTGTGGTAGTTTTTTCAGTTGGATGTTTTTTTGTCTTGACTTTGTTAGAGGGCCCTGCTACTCCCAGTAATTCCTTGCTGTTGTTTTTGAGCCTATACCGTACAATTTGTTGACTTTCAAAACACTTGGAAACACTGGATTTATCGGTGCTGTTTAGAGCTGTAACAAAATTAGGAAGTGCACTTTTAGAACAGCCTTTCCTGAACCCAGAAGGGCTCGTGAAATGATTACTAAGGTTAGAAAATACAAAATGTACTACCCAAATGTCAGACTTCTTTAAAATCTGCTTTTTTTCTTGTGAATGCTGCATAATCTGACCTCTCCAGGCCTCTTAAAAACAATTTAAATGAAAAATAATAAACTGCCTACAACACATATGCAACCTGTGTCAGGGTGAGAAAGCAAAAGGGTCAGAAGCTGTAAACGTTTTGCAACCACTGCTTTGAATAACAGGATAGGTCTAGCTGGTTGGTAATATACAGTGTAACTGAGGTCCACAACTGGATGCAAAAAGCTTGACACTTCTGCGCTGTTGCTGTGTGTTTTGTGCAGGGTTATGGGAGACTGAATCTACGTCCGTAACAGGAGTTTTGGGGAGAGATGTCAAAATAAAATGCTCTCACTCCAACGCATTTTCCAATGTCAAATATTTCTGCAAGGGAACGTGTGAAAATGAAGACGTCCTGATAAGTAGCAGAACAAATAACGATTTAAACCAAAAATACAGTATTGAAGATGAAGGAAACACATTCTACGTGACCATCTCTCCTGTTACAGAAGATGACTCAGGAATGTACTGGTGTGGAATAGAGAGAATCGGTTTGGACACATACAATCAAGTTTTCCTCACAGTCATAAAGGGTGAGTTGATTTTATAGACATAGCTTTTATGACATGGTTGTTCTTCATCACTTAAAAATATAAAGACATTTGTTCTCTTTCCTTTTTATGGACAATATTTCACAACACAGTCTGAAAATGATCTTCTCTTTTTCGCAACAGACAGTAATTACAGGAAAGAGATAATCCACTAACACAGCAGATACATGTGTTCGAGAAACAAGGAACAACATTAACATAATTCTTTCTTTTTTCTTTCAGGAAACACAAATGACCCTCAATCAAATGCTGTATCCTCTAGTAAGCAACTGTCTGGTTGTGTGTAGATGTGTATGTGAGAGACAAAGTCCTGAGTGAAACATCATTACTGAGACATGATTTTGTCCCTTTTTTTCAGAGAAGCTTTTGTGCATTGGAGCAGGTCTCGGGGTCGTTGTGCTGGCTCTGGCGATTGCCCTTCTAACATTTTTCAGACATCGCAACAGAGACATCAACGCACATTCTGGTATAAAATGAAACAGAATTATATAATAATATTTTCAGAGTATTATCACAGGGGTCCTATAATAAAACATCTAAAAGCAAAAATCCTATCAAATGAGGGCCTCTGAGACAAGACCCTATCAAAGGTCCATGGTCTAATTTGTGTCAGTTTAGGGGTCCTTGGCGTGAGGTTTTGGAAAAACTGGTTTAGAACACTCTAACATAGAAAAATCTCAAACTGCCCTGGGAGCCATAGCAATCACTTAGCAGCCACCTGAAAACACACAAGCAACCACAAACAACCCATGGATTTATTATATCTAGTGGATACCAGACTTAACTAGAAAATGCATTTCCTGCAGAAAATGCATGTGTATGCTGAATAGCTAAATTGCTAAAGCTAAACTGGATTAATAATCTGTAAGAAGAAGTTGAAGTAGTGAGAATAGTTGGAAAAGTGGGAATTGATTTAATTGGCTAATTGGATTTCATTGACAAGTTGAATAACACCACTAATGTAAAAAAAGATGTGGAATAAGTAATTTTTTTTTTAAAGCTAATGCTAAAGCTAAACTGGATTTTTCGTTAAAATGTGTAAGAAGAAGGTGAAGTTGTAAGAAATGTGGAACAGTGATAATTGTTTTAATTAATATGTCTTTAAAAGTTGAATAATAGCCATATTGTGTGAACGTTGTAGGTGTTACAACAGTGGCACAGCCAGGGGCGGATCTACAGGGGGGCAAGGGGGGGCAGCTGCCCCCCCACTGTAGGGCCTTGCCCCCCCAGCTGCCCCCCTAACTTTGGCATTCAAAAAACTTTGCTTGTAAAAACAAACTGCCACTATGTGCACAGGCTTCTTAAAACATTGAAACAAACAATTAATTTATATTAATTCATAATAAATAATAATTGTAGATGTAATCTTAGCCCCCTGCCCCTCAAATACTTAGCTACGTCCCTGCATCAAACGTGCAGAGCGCCGTTCGCACATTCAGGCTCGCACACAGCGAGTCTGCTGCGGTGTGGGGGCCCTGCATCCCGGCAAAGACTGGAGCGACTGAGCTGCCCCCCCTCCCCGAGCCTCTCAAAGTGAAGTCTGTTTCCCAGGTGAAGTTAAAACACACGTTTCATCTAAAGTTAAATTTGTAATAATTATAATGTCTGCTAAAGGCGAGTCAGTATCAACAACAGCGCGTCTGTTAGCCAAAAGTCAAATTGCTCCCTCGTGGGTTGTAAGCGCATTCTGCTGTTTGATTAGTTTGATTTCAGTAAAGACAAGAAGAGCATAATACAGAATATTACAAACTGGCATGTTTGAATTCATAACGTTTACAGAGGGTCGCCGTTTCGGTGGCGTTACGTTACAACACACTACACAGTGCTTGCTGAGACCGATCATTTGTATATGAGTAGTTAAGGAGTAGGCTACTATAAAATCAACTTCCTCTCACATATCACGGCAATACGGCTGCACAAATTAAACCAGGCAACATACTTTTCTGTCAAACTGGGAAAACAACAAATACAACGGGATTAAGAAGGCTAGTCTAAACATAACTGATGTGTGCATGTAATAAATCTCGTCTGATGTTATGTTTTTTAGGCTACTTATTAGCTACAGGGCCCTACAGTGTAATGTAATACAATAATAACAAGAGCTTTTCACATCTTGACTTTTGCAGGCCAGAGTAGCTGGAGATATTAGCTGAAGCCTAAAAGTGGGGATATTGCCAGCCAAGAAAATCCTGAGTAGTGCACAGGAGGAAGAGGAGGAGGGAAATGAAGAGGAGAAGACAGTAAACTGGAGAGACCAGGCAGGTCAGAGCAGGAGAAGACCACAGAAGGAGATGCAGAAATGAGTGAAAGAGAAGAGGGAAAGGAAGAATTGACAGTGAGGGATGAAGAGGAGGCTGCAGGTTCAGAGAGAGGGACAGAGGCAGAGAGTGATCAGGAGGATGAAGATGACAGAGAGGAAGAGGAGGCTGCAGTAACCCCTGGACCATATGGTTGGTTTATATTCTCCTTACATATAAATTGCAGTACAGTAACATAACATGTCCTGTGACATGATGTGTTTTCAGTTTTTGGCTATTTCCATTCTGTTGTATATGTTATAGGGTTAGATATGTAAATATTTACATATACAACAACAGTTCACTCTTCTCAAGACACTTTACAGATAGAGTAGGTCTAGACCACACTCTTTAAGTTACAATGACCCAACAATTCTCCCAAGAGCAAGCATTTGGTGCAACAGAAACATCAGACATATCCAGGGTCTTGGTGGTCGCTGGTTACATACAGATGGATACAGATATAGAGAATTATGATTCATAATAATGGTAATTATAGTAACAAAAAAGATAATGGAACTATGAATAGAAATAATAGTTGTAGCAGTTTAGGGCGTAGCAGTTTAGGGCATAGCAGGGCGTTGCGGGGCGTAGTAGGGCATATCAGTTTATGTATGAGGGTTTCCATGTACCGTCTTCCCCTGCCACCCTACCAAGATCTCTTGCTACCCCTTTGCCCCCCCATGTAAAATTTTCTAGATCCGCCACTGGGCACAGCAGTGGCAGAGACAAACTGGCAGCAAGGCTGAGCAGACAAATTTGTAATTGCGACTTTTTTCTGCGAGTCTGTTTTGTCTTGGATCTATAATATTCTCTAAACTATTTATTTTTGAATTAACAAATCGCCTACTGCTTATAGCCAGAGCATATCACATTCTAACAACCAAAGCCACTCTGCCAGTCTCTCAACATGTAGCAACATTTTAGCACTTTGAAAGTACAAAGTTGAAGCTAATGTGTAGGCAACCACCTAGAAGCAAAAGGGACGCATTTTTCATTTTGTAATTTTCCATATTGTAATTTCTACTACTTTATTTCCGTCTATTCTGCAAACATGTTTGTCCTGAAAGATATCTCCCTTTTCTTTTGCTCTCCCTGGTGGTTTCTTTCAGAAATGGGAAGCCTTTATTGAATTTTTAATTATTTGTCTGTGCCGCTTTTAATGCAGCATTATGGCACCACAAATATTGATTGTTTTTCAGAAAGTGAAAGTAAAACACTTAGTTTAAATTTCACAGGGATCTAAAACTGTGTATTGTATCATCACTCACCATACAGGAAAGGACCATGACATAGTATTTGCAACACCATCCAGTCAGAAACAAGATGTAAACCACGTCACTACTTCCTCTTCAACAGCCAATGAGGATCAAGAAACAGATGGCAGGGCTAACAGCATCTTCTGCTCGTCAACCGTTCAGCACCAAGACACCAGCAGCTATCCCTCAGATAATATTTACTCCAACGTCATTGTTTCATCAGAGTCTCAGATCCAACCAGAAGGTCTCTCCTACTCCACTGTTAGCTTCATAAAACACACAGACTCCAGCACTGTCACACCTGTTCTTACATACTCCGCTATTCAACACAAAGCAACAGATGAATCAACAGTCTATTGCAATGTATGACCTCAGTGCTGATCACCTTCACTGTTATGTGCAGTATCTTCCTCTGCTGTATTATTAGATTATATTCCGATTTATGCTAAACAGAAAATACCCACCACTCACACATTTCTGTATACTAAATCCACAGGTTGTTGTGAATTGATAATTTAAATCATTCTATTCAATTTTATTGATTTTTAACATTTAGATATTATAAGAAATATTTAGATAACTCCTCTAAAACTAATATTAATCATGTTCAGTAGATTTAAAATTTTAACCCGATAAAACCAAGAAGTCAATATATACATTTTCGTTACTGTGTGTTTTTGTATTTTTGTGAGTCTGTTTGTGGTTGATGAGAGTTGGTCATGTTGGGAACCGAGCAGTGATGTTAAACACTATGTTTAAACATAGAGATCTCAGAACATGTGACCTCTGAGACAAAGGAAACCACATGGCTCACATGAGGCCTGAGCGCCCTTTCAAACAAAGAGAATGAGGCCTCCAGGTCAACTCTAAAGACTAAAAGTCACACCTCCATGAGAAAAATGGCCGGAGATATATAAAACTACAGAGGTTGTAGTTCACACCTATATTACCTGCGAGAACACTGATTTCCTATTGGCCGGGGTCCCTGAATGCAGCAGGGGGCTCTGACCAGGTGGCCTAAGGAATAAAAGTCCCTGTCACCCACTTCTCATTGCCACTCCCTGCAACACCTCGAGTTGCTAAAGAGGACAAACATCGGTCACTCACTGCAACACGTGGCTAAAGAAGACAAATCATTGCTATCCATTGCATCCGTGCTAAACTGGAAGCACAGCCAAACGTTTGTAGCCTAGTCTAATTTAATAGTTCATTTTCCGCTTTTCTTATCAAGTCGACTGAATTGGTTCTTCACTGCCTTTGAAGAGAAACCAGCTTTTTCCGTGAATCACAAGTGAGACGGATCCGTTTTGTTTACTGTGGAGCATCTATGGGACTAAACAAATGGGAACACACACACAGTATGGAGGCTTAAGTTTCTGGGCAGAGAAATATAGGTGTGTGTTACTAATGTCAGTAGCTGCTGTTGCTGCAACTTGTTACTACATTGAATGTGTTATTAATTAGTAAGTGCTACTGTTGCAAATGTCTCACCATTAATATGATTATGACCACCAATTTATTGCTTTGAATTTACTGGATCACGGGACTTGTTGATATTTTGAGTTTGATACTGTAGTTTATATTGAAACTGTAATGCTACACTGCTATCTCCCTCCGCGGAGAAGTTAGTTACTGTACAAGCGAGATAATAAACCTTCCGTTCGTCACTCGAACCCCAGCACTGCCCTGTGTAGACAAGAGGATTGGTTATTATTGCCGCAAGAAGTCAGTTGCTGACCCACAAGAGGCTGAGTAATAAACATTCCCCTCATAAGACAACTTCTCAGACCCCTGCCACAACCTCAAATTGGGTCAGAGTCCTGGGTGAACGAGAAGATTGGTAATTATCACTTCCTCGAAAATCAAGATCCCGAGTGTCTTTCCGAGTGTCTTTCTTAAATTTGTGTCTACAAAGGGCCTCAAATCCAAGGGGGTAAGCTTCGCTTCAGAACTCGTACCTCCTATGGTGCCATTTTGATGCTACAAAGCGATCACCTCCCATTAGCATTCCACTGACTAGCATTCATTTTGACGTCACTTGACAGCGAATAACTTTACATCTGAAGCGTTTAAAGACTCTATTTGTCCATTGTTTATTTCCAAAGAAACACGACAATGTATAAAAGGCTCCATTACCTTGTATCTCACGTTATGGCTCCGTAGCAGACGTTTTTGTAAAAATAGGCTAACGATTGTGTCACATAGTAGAGGAATTACCGCATAGTACAGGAGAAGCTCGCAAGCAGTTTCGACTTACATGAGCTGTTTAAGTTTAATTACTAATGTTAACTAGCATTTTAGTTAGCAATAATTAGCCTGTACCCATGTTATCTCCTTACATATACCTACACTCTCCGTCTCTGTAAGATTGGGAATGATTGAGATTTCTCTTGGCACAGCTACCAGAAGACTTACAACTTTCAGACACGTTGCTCACGTCACATTTACGTTGTCTCTCTCAGTTGGAGGCTGTGCAGTAATGCTAGCACTCACCAGAAAAGTGCTTCTAATATCCTTCACTGGTCTCTGTCCAGAGCAACAGGATATGTTGGTCCATTCTTATATACTGTCTATGCTCAGATCTCACTGTGTTTCATCCGCCCTCTTTCTCACGCACACACACACACACACACACACACACACACACACACACACACACACACACACACACACACACACACACACACACACACACACACAATATGTTTGCTTGTTTTGCCTTTGTTGTAGTTGTAACAAGTAAATAGGTTTATTGATTGACAATTAATAATTTGGAAGTTAAATAAATTCTATTTTACTTTAAAGAGCAGTTGTTTGTGATTATTTGTGTATATGTTGTAATAACATTGAACAGGTCAGTGCTCAAATTTCACTCTTCCCGTTCACTTTATAAATATGAGATAAATTAATCAAATTAATTAAGATCTGTATTTTCAAAGAGAACACCACCTATGAGACTGTTTTCATAGTTCAGTTATTGGTCAGGGTGGTGTCCCGTTTTGATTGTTTGCCAATTTGATAAAGTTATTAATACACATGTCATAACTTCATTAATATTGATAAAACATCTTTAATAAATTGCTAATAATTGAATCTGTACCTTCCTAATCCCCAACAGTGAAGAAGTGGACATTTTTCACACACCCACCACCCACAATAAGTATACACACACACACACACACACACACACACACACACACACACACACACACACACAGATCACACAGGAACTGAGAAGGGGGAAGTGAGAAAAAGGAGAGGCTACAGTGGATAAGCACCTACAGCGCAAAATCCCCACGTGTTATGCTTAACCTCAAGACTTCCTGGTTCACAGCTCCTGCACCTCTCAAACATCCTCTGGTCACATCAAATTTTCAATATTTCAACCACAGTTCAAGCCATCACCAAGAATAAGCAGCGATCAGAAAGAACTACAGGTTGTTTAAACCATGTGTAATAGGCTACATTGTGCTGAGGAATGCCTGTTTTTTTAGATTTATAGAATGATTCATGTACTCCATACATTAACAAATATTGTATATGTTTATATATATACACTCACCTAAAGGATTATCAGGAACACCTGTTAAATTTGTACGTTAATGAAAGCTGCTTCAATGCATTTAGGGGTGTGATCCAGGTCTAGACAATCTCTTGAACTCCAAACTGAATGTCAGAATGGGAAAAAATGGTGATCTAAGCAACTTTGAGCGTGGCGTGGTTGTTGGTGCCAGACGGGCTGGTCTGAGTATTTCACAATCTGCTCAGTTACTGGGATTTTCACGCACAAACATTTCTAGGGTTTACAAAGAATGGTCTGAAAAAGTAAAAACATCCAGCATGCTGCAGTCCTGGGGGGCAAAAATGCCTTGTGGATGCTACAGGTCAGAGGAGAACGGGCCGACTGATTCAAGCTGACAGAAGATCAACTTTGACTCAAATAACCACTCGTTACAACCGAGGTATGCAGTAAAGCATTTGTGAAGCCACAACACGCACAACCTTGAGGCGGATGGGCTACACCAGCAGAAGACCCCACCGGGTACCACTCATCTCCCCTAAAAATAGGAAAATGAGGCTACAATTTGCACGAGCGCAACAAAATTGGACATTTGAAGACTGTAAAAATGTTGCCTGGTCTGATGAGTCTCGATTTCTGTTGAGACATTCAGATGGTAGAGTCAGAATTTGGCGTAAACAGAACGAGAACATGGATCCTAGTATGCCTTGTTACCACTGGGCAGGCTGGTGGTGGTGGGGGTGTAATGGTGTGGGGGATCCCTTTTACCTTCAGAACTGCCTTAATTCTTTGTGTCATTGATTCAACAACGTGCTGGAAGCATTATTTAGAAATGTTGGCCCATATTGATAGGATAGGGTCAAACACGGTATTAGTATGGTGTTCCTAATAATCCTTTAGATGAGTGTATGTTTTGTGGTGGTTTCTTTTACTCAGTGACAAAGAGTGCCAGTAATACAAGACTGTGGTTCACACACCCTCCAGATGTGCATACAGGTAATATATCACACACAACAATTTATTCGGAAGAAATGTGAGGTGCATGGTAGTAGAATTCCAAAGAATGTGTTGTTTTTGTTGGTGATTATCCGAGTCTTAGCCAACAAGGACAAAATAAATTCAAGGCAATTTTCTATCAAAAAACTCTTGGTAATGATGCCATCTTATACATTTTAAACATATAAAAAGCTTTTAGTTTTAATATACTTTTTACACAAGGTTTTAATTCATGAGGAAGTTGGTGTCAAATGTGTGCAGCATATGTCACCTGTTTTCCGTTGATTTTTATTTGGTAGGTTTTAAAAGGGTAAAGTCTATGCTTGATATTCAAATACTAAATGTAATTTACACATTTATAGTTTATTTATATATGTGTATGTGTAATTTCATATATGAATGAGCAGTTGTGATAAATTTAAAGGCATTTTGGATTTTTATGAACATCTCTGTCAAGTAAAACTCAACAGGTAAACAAACAGAAAAGAGATATATAACTTTAGGCCTCACTCTTTATTTATTTTTTGATCTTCTTACACTATTTGTTTTGAGCATGTGATGTGTTTGTATGGTATTTTCCTTCGCTTTAGTGTTACCACCACTGGCAGGAAAGGGACTGTACTTGGTTGTGGCTGCTGCTGCTGCACCTCTGATCTGTGTGTTGGTGTTTTTGTACTTTAGACTGAGGAAACACAGACATGATGCAGCAAGAGGTAAGAGACCTTAATTTAACTTGCAAGTCTCTGCAACGTTATTATTCACCCAATGATTCTCTGACTGCAAATCAGGGGCATTGGACTCAAGAATTCATCCTGATTATGGTTTGTAAGATCTAATGCTGTTGTGTATTAGAAGATGGTTCTGCATGGATTATCAATCCGCACAAGAAGAATGTCTGCAGGGTCAGCAGCCTTTCCACCGAGGCTGGAGACCAACGCATCAGTGAGGGCGTCCATCTGCTCTACTCCACAGTCTGCTTCAACACAGAGACAGCCGCCCAGCCCAGGATAGAGATCAGATCAGCTGCTGAAGCCTCTAACCTGTACAGACACCCAAAAACATAGTTTCTGCTGGTGTAATTGTTGTTTTATATACTCATTTGTTTGTATTTACTAGCTTGTTGATCATCTACCCATGCAGTTTGATGGTAAGAGCATGTTCTGTTATTGATTCACTGAATTATTTCATCACTTGCACCACTGGCACCATCAGACAACCACCCACCAAGAGCCTGGGTCTGTCGGAGGATTCTGCCTAAAAGGAAGTTTTCCTCACCACTGTTGTACTAAATGCTTGCTCTTGTGGGAATTATTGGAATTGTTGGGTCTTTGTAAATTATAGAGTGTGGTCTATCTGTAAATTGTCTTGAGATAACTATTGTTATGATTTGATGCTGTAAATAAAATTGAATTGTTTTCATGTGAGGAATTATTATTATTTTTTTTATTAAAATAAACTATTCTACCATGTTACATGCACGTACACTCTTTCTCCAATACACATATTCACCTTTACCAAGCTTTATCCCCTGTTTAAAAAGTCTAACAGAAGAGTTCATTTGCAAAAAAAGACGAATGAATAAACCAACACCAGTTTCCTGGAGTGCACAAAAAAACTAAATAATAACGGAGGTATCTTTTTATTCATTCTCTTTAGCATTTTCCACATTCATAAGACACTTTTATTTTAAGAAATTAGGCAAATCAAAAATTTGATGCAAAACTATATAAATAAGTCCACTGTGATGGATGTTTTGGCTGAAAAGTGTAAAATAAGATGATGTAACTGTTAACAGCGGCCACTGTGGCTACAAGTGACATTTACAGGATAATGGTTGTTAGGGCCACAGCAAACAAACACAACTTAGGCTAAATGTGACCGTCAACATATTAAATAACACCAAACCTGAAGATAAATTAAAATAAATTAAAGTTTATTCACAACGCAATGAAACACAAAATAAGACAACGGTGATTAGAGCTGTTTCAGTCTCCGAGGGAGATTGCCTTCTAAATTGACAAATATGTGCTTAAACTTTATTTTTTCCATTAATGGTTGTTTGAACCATCTGTGTGGTAACGTCCTCACAATACAAATATGTTTCATCATGGTCATGTAAGCCAAACATCTCAGTTTTTTTAACAAGTCTTTAGAGGCACAATTAGTACCTGAGGTCTGGAAGGATGCTGTGGTTATCCCTGTTCCTAAATCAAACACCACTAAAACCCTTAATGATTTTAGACCAGTGGCACTCACATCAATAGTGATGAAAGTATTTGAAAAATTGGTGAGGTCTGAAATATTAAGAAAAACGGTGCATTTACTTGACCCTTTGCAATTTGCTTATAGACCCCGTAGGGGGGTGGAAGATGCCACAGTCACTTTACTAAATTTACTCTTTAAGCATTTAGATAACAATGGCTCCCATGCCAGACTTTTATTTATTTATTGACTTCTCCTCAGCTTTTAATACAATTCAACCTCATATTTTAACCACAAGGCTGCTAGAACAGTTTGATCTGAGCAATAACCTGGTAGGCTGGATCCTTAACTTATTAACAAACAGGACGCAAAGAGTGAGAGTGAATGGCAATCTTTCTGAAAAAGTCTGTTCATCAACAGGCTCCCCACAAGGATGTGTACTCTCACCTCTGCTTTTCATCCTGTACACAAATATGTGCCAGAGCAGGTGGGAAAACAGGACTATAATTAAATACGCAGATGACTCAGTAATTGTCAGCCTGCTCCAAGACAGTGAAACAGGTCACGGTCCAGTCGTCAATGATTTTGTTGAATGGTGTGAGGCGTCTCACCTTCAACTAAATGTAGTTAAAACAAATGACATGCTCATTGATTTTAGGAAAAAAAAAATCCAAACACAAGACATTACATCAATCAATGGTCAAACTGTTGAATGTGTCGATTCGTATAAATACCTGGGGATGATAATAGACTCCAAACTCACATTTGGAACTAACTGTGAAGTGGTATGTAAAAAAGTGCATCAGCGCCTGTTTTGTTTGAGGAAGCTGAGTAAATTCCATGTTGATAAATCCATCATGACCCTTTTTTATCACGCTTTTATTGAATCAGTTTTATCATTTGCCCTAGCAGCCTGGTTTGGGAACCTCACTTTGAAAAATAAAAACTCACTCAACCAAATAGTAAAGTGGTCTAGCAGGTTGATTGGTGAGCCACAGCCTACCGTGGAGACCCTGTACACAAAACAGGTACACGCATAACTAGTTCAATTTTAAATGACAGTTCTCATTCACTGCACACAGAGTTCCAGCTTCTACCCTCTGGGCATAGGTGTATGATCCCTAGGTGTTAAACGAAAAGACACAAAAACAGTTTTGTCCCTGCAGCCATTACATTGAGGAATAAGTTATAGCTATATTTTGCACAAGTGTTTATTCTGTTTGTTTTTTATGTATGTACTCTTTTACTCCTTTGCTTTTATATGTGTGTATGAGGAGTCTACTGCAAAAAAAATCTTTTACTTTTTTTTTATTCGTATTAAATCTTTTTACTCGTATCTTACATACGATTTTTATGTAGGCCTATGTATTATCTTATTCTGGACCGATAAGAACTTTTTTGATGATGTGTGATAATGTGAGGATGTGTGATAATGTGATGATGTGTGACTCTACTGCAAACAAAATCTACCTTCGGGTATAAATAAAGGAACTTGAATTTGAGTTGACATATAACATAATGAATAATCATGTGGCTTTAGAGGTTGACTGACTTCATCTGGAGGCCTCCCAGGGTGAAAGTCATATCTGAACACGCAGACATCTTGCGCATGTTTAGATTCAGTGTCACTTACACTATTTGAGGACAGTATCTCTGATGTCCATCATGAATAAAACCATAAATCTGCTTCAAAATCACAGTAAAAAGGATGCTCCTTATAAGTCCAAACTAACTACTAATAACTAATTCTACATATTTTAATGGTGCCAAATGGCCAAAATGTAAACAATTATATTCTAAAAGATGGGGCTTAAGTAGTAGATTTTTATGGAATTTAATTGTCAACTTGATAATCTAATAATACTATTAATTTTTTAAGACTTAACACTTTTTACGATTTTATTGACTTTACCAAAGATACAAACCATCAGATTAATGTTATCAACAGGTGAATTTTGAGTCATTCTATAGCCTTGACTTGACTAAAAAAAAAACATCCTGTATTGTCCACAATGAAGACCTCTGAAAATTAACTTTTAATATAAATGTAACATACGCCAATGTTATACCATCTTCAAGAAAGTGAGGGTGCATGTGGATAATGTGGTTAATTATTTAAAAAGTGAAAGAGTTTCTTCTTCACTTCCTGTTTTGTCTGTCTGTCTTGCTCAACGTGTGTCATGTGTCACTCTGCCACCTGGCAACTTAAATATAACTCGACATTTATTAACAATGACAACTTTTTATTGTTTTTTTTATGCAAACATTTAGAACAGAGAAATACAAATTGAACAAGAACAAAAACCCTCTCCCACCCACTGCAGTCTCAAGGAAAATAAAACAAATAAACAAACAGAAACACTCTCCTCTATTTCTTATCAAAATCCATTTAAAAAGCCATTTTAATTGGCTAAGGCTCATAAATAGTTGATGTCAATCACTGCGCAGCCTGGGTCTGAATGGATTAGATCCATTTATTTTTACAAGAGTATGAGTTTTTACAATAATATAATGTATTGTCATATGTTTCACTAGCTATGAAGCGAAAAGTATAAGTATAAAGAAGGGAGGCTTGCTATAAAAGCACTTTTTGAAAATACAATATAATTTCTTTGGAACACACAGGGATCATATGTTCACACAGGTTTTTAATTGTAGCTTCAAGCAAGTTTTGAATATTCCATTGCACTGTTATCCCTCCTTCTGAAAAGAATACATGTATCTGATCATCACATACTGTGTTAGGTAGATCACCTGCAGTCTGGATATAAATAGCAGGTATTATAATTATTTTTGATCTAAAGATAAGAGGGACATTGTGGACATTGTTCTCTGACGTCCATTTGTATTTGTTTTTTTACTTCTAAGCAGAGGAAGAGATCATTAGAAGCAGAAGGTGAAGAACTGCTCTGAATATGAGTCAGCACTCTCACTCTCCATCTCTCTATCTCTCTTTTTCTTCTGCCTTTCTCTCTCCATTTTACTCTCATTGCATTTCAATCAGGAGAGACTTGTTTGCAGATATGCAAAAGGTTTTAATATACCACAGCATGTAGTGTACAATGTATTGGAGATTGGACTCCATCGTTATTAATACATTTAATATATTAATAAATTAATGCAGGGGTAGTGAACCAAGATGTAACCCCCCGATGGAATCCAGACACCGGTGGTGGCGGAGAAAGCCGGAAAACCAGACCTAGGAGGCATCGGAGCAACAACCGGAGAACCACCAGGACGGGAGGTGGAAGGGGAGGAGGAGGGACAACGTCTTCCTGAAATGACAGCTGATAGCGGGAGAGAAGCAGCTTTTTAAACCGGTGATGAGATGCTGTGATTGGCCTATGGGATCCTTAGCCGTTCCTGATTGGTTTATCAGAAGGTGACCGCCTCCAGCGCTGATTTGCTTTAGGAGGGACTGATTACTTGTTAGGTCTTCCTGAAAGAATTTTCGCTGAGCTACATAAGACATTGTACATCCTCATTTTAAAATGCAAATGTGTTTAGTTATGTGTTAGAAAGGAGAAGCTGCGGCACAATTTACAGTATTTGTGCAGAGAGACAGAAGGTGTGGGAGTAGTCCTGACATTAGTACACTGATGTCCTGACAAATTAATATTTGATGAAGTAGGATTTAAACTATAGTCAGCTGGAAAAATCAGGACTGAGACAATGAGAATATCACTTAAAGTCATCATTTACTTAATGACAGGTAATTATATTATTCTTCTCTTTTTCTTTTGACTACTGTGAAACATATTTTGGCAAACAACCTATTGACTGTGTTGTAATGACATAACTTAACTTGCAATTTTTACAACAGCTAGTGTGAGTTCACTGGCTGTGACAGGAAACAACAGAGGACCTGACAACATAAACTGTAAGTACAGTGAAGATGTAAAGTATCACACAAAATACCTTTGCAGAGAGGTGCTTGCTTGTTTCATGTCAAAATGAAATAACGCCTAGAAAATCATACACATGGCAGCTCAAACACCAGACATGGAAAGTACATTTGCTTAAGTACTGTACTGGAGTACAATTTTGAGATACTTTTATTTTACTTGAGGCTTTTTATTTTTTTTATTTTGTGCTACTTTATACTCACTACAGTGCAGAAATGTACACTTTACTCCACATTTAGTTACATGAATTTATATACAAAACATGTTATGAGCTTATAAAATTTGATGCATCGTTATACTGTAGATAAACTATCCAGCTGTATAAACCGTATAACATTAGCTTCACTGTAACAAACTGCAACAGTGTCATATTACTTATTAGAGCAACAGTAAAGGCCTAAACACATATTTTCTCATTAAGCTATAAGTGACGGGGGTGTTATACTGTACACACTATTTTCTTCAGCACGAGGAAAACATCTGCAGGTTATTCACATTACACGTCTGTGTTCCTCTCAATGGATTGAAGTACGTGGGCTCAGTTAGAAAAAGGTAACGCTGCATTCTTCCATGCACCAATCAGGATTTATCAACATTTGAATCAGAATCTGCTGGCGGTGGGTTGTTTGGTTTCTGTCAATCAAATCTGATCAAACCACGCCCATACAGTCCTGATGAAGCAGAGTAAACAAAGTTCTGAGAGTGAAATTCTAAATAAATCATAACTAAAGATATGGTTTTATTGTTTCTTATACTCTTAAAATGTGATGCCAAGTTTTCAGAGGCTTTGATACAATTCAATAATTGAACATATAATCATATAACCCTCACAGGCAGCTATATTGCATACTATATTTCTTTTGATACTTAATACATTATATTTCATTATACTTAAAGGTGTTCTTCTTGTTGACCTTCAAAGTATTTTCAAACAAAACGAGGCTAGCTCGCCCATCCCTCCTCCTCATCCAGTCCCCTCTCCCTCCCTTCCGTGCTTCCGCGCACTAACCCCCCCCAACCCCCACCCCCAAATCCTTCTTGTCAGTTATTGGCTGGAACGCTGGAATCCTGTTTGTTATGTTTGGTGGTGCAGGTTGGCACAGTTTGTTTTTGTTGGTGTTTGTGGAGCCTGTGCTGTCTACAGAGACCGCGTTTTATTTTTATTTTTTTATAGTGTGTTCAGGGGACAGGCAGCTAGCAGATAGTGAGGAGATGTTTGCTTTATGTGACAAAAAAATGTTGTAGCCTAAAAAACACGCGACATTGCTTAGAGCACCTTTAAGTAAGACTTTGAATGCATGCCCTTTATTTGTTATGGGGTAAGTAAAATACTGAAATACTTCGTCCACCCCTTACAAAGACAGATTATGTGTGTACTGACCAGAAAACTGTGTGTGTTGTGGACAGAATTGGGTTGGACAAGAATGTTCAGGTATTGGAATGTGAGACAATTAGAGCTACATAAACATATGCTGCCTTACTGAGTGAAAAGGTCAGCCTTCAGTTTCATACTCAGACATGTTTCAACTCTCTGGCAGGTGACAAACCCCCAGTGATCCAGAAGGCACGTCATGGAGGCTCTGCTACCATCAACTGCCAGTATCCAAGAACAAAAGACATCAACGTCAAACACTTCTGTAGAGAAGATGGAAACTTGAATTGCACAAATCTGATTTCAACTGTAAATTCAAATCACACAATACTAGGCAGGTTTTCTCTGACAGACGACAAACAGCAAGGAGTCTACACTGTGATTATTTCCACACTGACCCAGGATGATGCTGGAAGATACCGGTGTGTTATGGAAAGAGCTGACAGTTCCACTGCATGTTTAACTAAGATCCACCTGCATATTTTGAGTGAGTATTGATCTGCTTTTAATGATCCTGATTCAAAAGTAGCCAACATAACACAAGCTTACATACATACAGACAAAGCATGTCTATAGAAAAATATAATTTAGTTTGTAGAAAAGTTGTTGCATTGATCTGGTGTAACTAATTTTTCAGACTGGGATGACATTACATCAAAGGCAATAAATCACGCCATTGGAGAAGGTGCCCAAATT
This sequence comes from Perca fluviatilis, assembly GCF_010015445.1. Taxonomy (NCBI): domain Eukaryota; kingdom Metazoa; phylum Chordata; class Actinopteri; order Perciformes; family Percidae; genus Perca; species Perca fluviatilis. Next base: position 18,597,450 of record NC_053112.1, read on the forward strand.
AAGTGTACCTATCCAGACAGCCACAAGAGCAATGAGAAATTCCTGTGCAAGGGAGAGAATCCTTCTAACTGTGAGGAGCTGATACACACATCAGACCAGAAGAAACACAGGTTTTCTATAAGGGATGACAGAATAAAAAAGTACTTTGATGTGTACATCGACAATCTGAGCACAGAAGACTCTGGATCATACTGGTGCGGTTCTAGCAGGATGTGGGAGCAAGCTGAAGTCACCAAAATCCTCCTCTCTGTAGGTAAGTACACTGAGCACTCTCACTTTAACATATATACTCTGTAAATATGAACTGAATGCAGTATGATCATTTAATCTGTGCTGCTGTTGGTAAATAGATAACTTTGCAGGGTATTACTATGCACCTAGTAAAAAGGTCTGTTCGTATTTTTTGTGTCTCACACAGCTGCATAACTGAGCTGAAGAAAGGAGAGAGTGATCCAGTAGCATGACTGAAATTAGAAACATGTATATATTTCCAGTGGTGGACTATGACTACGTACATTTATTTAAGAAGTGCAATTTTGAGATACTCGTACTTATTTAAAATTTTCTGCTACTTTATACTTCTTCTCCACATTTGTTGACAGCTACAGTTTCTGGTTATTTTTTCAAATTACAGTAGGATTCAACATACAAAACACATGATGAGTTTTCATTTTTTCAATTTCTGGGTGAACATAATAAAGGAAAGTGTTATAATAACAGTGATGAAGAACAGAGGATCTGGAACAAAGAGAAGGTAAACACAGAGATGGGAGATTAATTGTTCTGTAAACGGCAAGGATTGCAGGTGGATTACGTGTATATATAATTTCTTACACTGCACTGTAACTTTTATTCTTGTATTTTATCTGATTTTAATTTTTGTATCTGTTTTTATGTAAAGCACTTTGAATTGCCCTGTTGCTCAAATGTGCTATACAAATAAAGCTGCCTTGCCTTATGCCTTTCATCACATCTCTAACTTTCTGGCTTTTCACTCTTTAACAGCTGAAAGACGCAAAACCAGAGAATCAGTAATGCAACGAGATGACTATTCAACAGATGGCACCGTGACCACAGGTGGCCACTTTGATTACTGCTAACAAACAAACAAGCACTTCATATCTCTGTAAAATAGGCCAACACTTCTACTGCACAAACAAACACTGAAACAACATCTGCTTTTAACATGAATACTGAGGACAATGAAACTCTGTTGATAGGATGTGTTCTCTAACAACTTTAACTGTTATCTCTCGGTTGCAGATTGGATTGCCCTTGTGGTAGCTGTGGTAGTGTGTCTGGTATTGATACTGATACTTGTGCTTGTACTTGTACTGTGCCGACACAACCTTCCCTGTACACAAGGTGAGGGATGGAAATTTAGCAAAATAACATCCAAAACCCAATACATTCACACACATACAGTATATTATGTGAATTTGTAGTGGTATAAACATTCTTCTTTGCTGCTTCTTTCATTGGCAAAATGATTGTTAGTCTGTCAAAATCATGTTAATATATATTTACTTACAAAACAGATCATGTTATATTAATGCTGAATGAGAAGCAAACTAAAATGAAAGCTTACTTGCACAAGATTTTAACTGTGATAAATAACTTTGAATGCAGATAGATAGATAAATATATCTTGTTGTTTCCATCTATTCAAATGTTCTTTTTCTCAGTGTGTTATGCTGCAGGGGGATCATTAGAGCAGAGGACAAACGCTGCTGAACATACCACAGAGGTGGTATGTATGTGTGTGTGTGTGTGTGTGTGTGTGTGTGTGTGTGTGTGTGTGTGTGTGTGTGTGTGTGTGTGTGTTTGTTTGTTTATGACTTTGCATATGAGTACAACAGCTGCTACACTGCACCCTTACTTGCTCTGCAGGAAAATCATGGAGATCACCACTTTGACGAGATACAGATGTGGAACCAGCAGGCAAGCTCAGGAGAAGCACTGACGTCCGTTTATGCCACCGTCAACCTTCCAGCAGACCAGCTCCACTATGCCAGCGTCAATTTCCAGAAGGACTCTGTCGGTGTCTCGACAGATAGGAATTCACTTCCTGGCACAAATGAAATCTCCTCTAACAGCACATCTCAGGGTGTCACCCATCCTTCGGCAGCAGAGCAGACTCTCTATTCTACAGTCACAAAGCCTGGGGAACCATGAGATAGACTGTCTGTCTTTTACCTGTTGATGTTAACGGTACAGTTTGTTAAATTTGTTCTATGTACATAAAGTCCATACAGCCACAATATAGAAAAGTAGATTCTGCAACATTTTAGAGTAATTGACTCGTTTACCAGTTAGCTAGTTATTAATATATTAATGTAAATGTGCTCTGAAGATAATGATTAAACTCTTGTTTGAGAAAACTGCTGTCTCTGGCTTAGGTCACTCATTCTCAGTAAATCTTGCATTTTACACAAGCAATTCTTTTCTTTTTCTTTTTTCAGTTATTTAAACCAATTCTTGTGGTTGCTGTTTTCAACTTTCTTATGAAGAAACATAATTAAGTGTCCTTATCATATAATGACAGAAAATATTTAGTTATATTCACTTATTAATTTTATCACTTTTAGTGAATCATGTTCTATCAAAGCTCATGAGCATGCATGAGATGCACTGCCAGTATACAGGATATTTGTATTGAATACTTCCAGTAGGCCTATATGAGGACTCTTCTTTTCCTTCTGCTTTGGAGCGCTCTCTTCTGGTTGAAAAGGTGACCTGCCAATAAATGGCTGGTGTGACGACTCTGCAGACACAGCTCTCACAAATAAGTTCAACATCCTATAACCTCCACCTGATATTTTATATTCACAGCTCATTGGCGTTTTGGATGCGAATTTAAGGAACTGTATAATAAAAGTATTGTAACTTTGGCAAATACTGACTTTATTTGTCTGAGACTGCTGACGCTTCTGAATATTATTGTACAAAACAAGGACTGTTTATTTCAAGGCCCATTACTTACATTGCAAGGGCATTTAAAAGACACAGGCTATTTTAAAAGCCAGTATGAGCACAATTCAATGTTCATATATTTTTTTTGTTTTATGATTAAGCAAATGTAAGTGAAGAGTTAAGTAGCCTACTGATTAAGAATATTCTTGAGAATAAACTAAATTTAATAAAAAAAATGTTTATACTTTATATTGATCCCCACTACACACAGCCTGAAATACACACACACACACACACACACACACATGCTCAGAACCTATTCACAAATGGAACAACGTCAGAGTGAGTGGGCAGCTAGTGCTGGGCCAGCGCAATGAGCGGTTGGGGGGGGGGGGTTATGGTGCCTTGCTCAAGAGCACCTTGGCAGTGCCAGTGAAATGGCAGCTCTTCAGCTACAAATCCACACTCCGGTTCCCAACCCAACTCCCTACGGACTGAGCTACTGCCACCAATACAGCCAGGTCGGTTGATATTTCCTTTAGTTCACAATACATAAAAAGAACCCTTAAAGTGTTTCGTAATTTGTATTATGACTTCAAACAGACTTTTAATTTCCCCTGTTTCAAAGTGCAAGTTCAAAACCTGTTTTGTAAAAAAGGATATTATGTGTAGGCCTACATTAATAGACGTCCCAGCTGACCAATGACAGAGGAGAGTGACGCTGGAGGCGGAGCCACAATCTCCGGCGGAGGCTGGGTGTCGCCTGACCGGATGATGACCGAAGTTTTCGGTTTAATGTTTCTACTTTTATCATGCAATCATCCAGCTAAAAACCCCGCCAGTGCTCTGACCGCAGACGGGACTCTTGGCTCTAGACTGCCTTGTGCTTTAATGAAATAAACTCACAGAGGCTTGGACAGACTGCTGTGCCATCTGGGAAGTTTTTGCTGGAAGAGAGACCATTTGGCTCTTACTTGAACGGGAGCAGAGCAGGATATAGCCCGCCGGGCTGACCGAGGTGCCGCTATGGGAAACCGGGGGATGGAAGACCTAATTCCCCTCATTAACAAACTCCAGGACGCCTTCAGCTCCATCGGCCAGTCCTGCAACTTGGACCTGCCGCAGATAGCGGTCGTCGGCGGCCAGAGCGCAGGGAAGAGCTCCGTGTTGGAGAATTTCGTCGGGAGGTTGTACCGTTTATATGTCGTCTTGGAATAATCTGACATTGTGAATGTGCTTATTTTTTATTTATTTTTTTTACTTTTATGACTGTTGTTTGTGCCAGTTGCTGTTATTTTAAGACAAATTACGCCGAGTTTTTGCGTAAAAGTGGCCAACTAAGCACTTGATTACGCGCTGAGTGTGTCGGTGCCTCACACTTCCTAACGTTTTTTCCCCCAATGGATTCTTTCCATTTTGGAGCCGGCGTATTCCCGATCCATAATTACGCATTTGACGCAAAAGAAAACAGCTGTTTGTTGTGTGACAAAAACTGAGGCGAAATTGGTTAAAGGGTGTACATAAGTAATTTTAGTCGCTAGCTCCAAAACTGTAAAATGTAACTTCGTCCACGGGAATATTTATCACCGATCTGTGCTGTCGCTGCTTCATAATAGGCCCATTCTGTCAAACATTTACAAAGGTTGTTTTTCCGTAAGACTCCTTGCCTCGGGTTGTAAATGCATCTTTATAGGCCTCACATTATAGGCCAAGTCAATGTTTTACTTTAATGGGTGAGGTACAAAAAGATTGTTGGCAGGTTTGATGAGGTCATTGTCAAATAGATGAAATATTGGACACGGTAGGCCTACACGTGGAAATGCCTCCCAGCCTGCACTGCTGAGTTTCTTGTTGAGGTTGATGAATGAGTATAAAGGAATTTAAATTGTGAACCACATTTGATGACAAACTGATGTCATATGTTACTCTGCTCAGTTTATAACAATGTAGAAAATAATCACTCAGCCAGTTCAGTTAATACACAGTAGCCAAGCCTTGCGAGAAAATCTATTCATGAGAAAAGGGAAGGGAAAGAAGACATGGCTGTGTTGCCACTGTAGAGGCCTAATCTACTGAAGTTATCCATAGCAGCTTTGAGCTTTTATCTCCAAGCGAAGGTGCCCAGAAAAGGGAATACTTTCTTCTTAAACATGTCAGCGTGCTTTCACTTGTTGTCCAAGAGATAGGGAATGTTGATTAGCCAGCCATGTCTCCTTTTTTCCTGTTGCCTTTTGTCTCCGAGTCCCAAGCAGTGGCTGGGGGAGACACTAGGGGCATTGATGTGTTTGTGCTGGGGTCATCAGTGATGTCACCAGCTGCACTGTTATGTGTATATGACACACTGGGTACCAGATACCCACAAAAGGCTACTTAGCTGTTTTCGTGTTTGGTAATTAGCCTACTGACATGCAGAAATACATCACTGGCTCGTGAGATTAGTTTATTTATTCATTTTCAGTTAGTTGGAGTTAGTCAGTCGGTGCTGCAACTTATTATTATTTAAATTATTCATCAATCTATTTACAGTCAGTCTGAATGTATAGGCCAGTGGTTCCCAACCTGTGGTTAGAGACTCCTCCAATGGGTCACATCATTATTCTGAGGGGTCACAAGAATAATGATAGAAAAGATGATATCTTTTCTTTTGTTTGTGTCTTACATCTTCAGGCCTCTAACAATTATTCAAGCATAACAATCTGAGTTGTTTTGAGCGGATATCACTTTTTTGTGTTTATATGTAAGCTAGTATGACAAGAGGTGGCAAGAATAAAAAGTTCAGTCTGCAAATGAAAAGCACCAAATTCTTACAGTCAAGAAGCTTTAACCAGAAAATATTTGGCATTTTGACTGAATGGGAACCAGTTAAGAACCACTGATTTATACTGTTCAGTGTGAAATAAATAACAATCAGAGCCCACATTTTCCCATTTGAGGAGCTATTACCAGCAAATGGATGTTTACTAGATAAATGACCCAATGATTTAATTGATTAACTGTCTTGTTGGTAATCGTGTTATTTATGATGATACATAAGTGACAGGAAGAGACGAGGAAAGAAAATTGTTGTGTAACATCCTGACTGCTCTGTCAGCAGTAGACAACATGCACTGTGTGTGTGTGTGTGTCTGTGTGTGTCTGTGTGTGTCTGTGTGTGTGGCCTGCTTACCTTACGCTGAAACTCAACTCAGACTTTGCTGCTGACCTGGCAAACACACAGACAGAAGGACAGACATACAGAGACATATTCTCATAGCCTGAAGAGATGTGTAGTCAGTGACCTGGAAATTATTAAAATTCTATTGACCAGGAGTTTCCATTCTGATGATGTATGTAATGAGAAGGGCAGACAGAGAGACATGTTTCGTTCTCTTTGCACTATTTATAATGAATAGGGTTGTAAGTCAATCTTAGCCTTGCATCAATAATGCACACATGTACATGTGTAGACACTGGGGATCAATTTTAAAGCTTGTAGTCTTATTTTTTGTAGAAGCTGACACATATTCAGTACTTTGACATGAGAATGAAGACAAAATCCTTATTTATTTACTATTTACTGAGAAAAAGCATCATGTCGCTGAATAATTAATCAGGGATTAAGTGCACTCGATTTCTCTTGTTCTTATTTTAACATTTGATTCGACATATTGTTGTGACACATCTGTCAGCCAAACAGCCATTTGCCTGTCTGTATTTATTAATCTATCTCTGTCTCTCTCAGGGACTTCTTGCCCAGAGGATCTGGCATCGTCACCCGTCGTCCTCTCATCCTCCAGCTGGTTAACAGTAAAGTAGGCAAGTTGTATACATGAGTCAAACAGTCGGGAACGGGTTTGTGCTCTTAAATCCAGGCTTTTCAAGACAAGCTTTCTCAAAAATGTTCAATACAATCTGTATTATTAATAGCTTGCTAAAACATGTTTTATGTTTTTACTCCTTACTGCACTGCCACTCTTTCTGCCATCTCTCTCTGTCCCCTATCTTATCATATTTGTTTCTTTATTTTTCCATCGCCCTCTCTCATGTCTATATCTCTCATTTACTCCATGTAGAGTATGCAGAGTTCCTGCACTGTAAGGGACGTAAGTTTGTGGACTTTGATGAGGTCCGTCTGGAGATTGAAGCAGAGACTGAGCGGATCACCGGATCCAACAAGGGCATCTCCCCCATCCCTATCAACCTCCGCGTCTACTCCCCTAATGGTAACACAAACATACAAACTCAGCCTTCCCAGTGCAAGTTTTTAACCACTGATTGATCGCGTTCCTTCTTTCTACCCCTCAACATCTCGCAGTGCTGAATCTGACCCTGATCGACCTGCCGGGGATGACCAAAGTTGCCGTGGGAGACCAGCCTCAGGACATCGAGCACCAGATCAGGGACATGCTGATGCAGTTCATCACCAAGGAGAGCTGTCTGATCCTGGCCGTCACCCCGGCCAACACTGACCTGGCCAACTCCGACGCCCTTAAGATTTCCAAGGAGGTTGACCCTCAGGGTAAGGGGGTGTGTTTGTGTGTAAGATCATGTTAATTTCTTTTCCCTGGATATTTTTCGAAACATTACCATTTTTTGGCTCTGATTTGGTACAAAGTTAATTACTTTTCGCTGTATCTTGCAGCTGTAATCACTCTTCTTCTTTCTATTAATCTTTGCCTCAGTGCAGGAGCCAGCTTGTCAGAATAATTAACAGTTACATTATTAAAAGACTTATTGCATAAGATTAGAAAAGACATACTTTAATTTAATCATCCCAACCTTTGGCCTTCTTTCATTCAATCCAGAAGATGTTATTAAATGTAGAGGCTTGTAACTGTAGAAAGGAAACTACAGCTTAGCAGGTTTTGCTCAAAGCTTTAACTTATGCCACCATCAGATAAAAATATAATAATTTATCTAATACTCTAAAACTAATGGCATTCCCAACCAGCTCAACTGTGTTAAGTGCTACTGATAAACTAATCTCAGCATGAGATGATGAACAAATTGGGAAACGTTTTACCAGCTAAACATCAGCATGTTAGCATTGTCATTGTGAGCATGTTAGCATGCTGATGTAAGCAGTTAGCTCAGAGCTAAATGCAGCCTCACAGAGCTGTGTGTAAGTTTGCAGTAGACTGCAAAACACTGCTAACACGCTGTTCCACTGTGGTTTATTATAATTTAACTGCCTAAACAATATTATCAAATTACCTGTGTAAATCCTAAAATCCCTGTTCCATGTCTGAATATTTGAACATCAGTATTTAAATCTAATTATTTGTACTATTTGCAATTACGCCTTTGTCTTTAGGTCTACGGACCATTGGTGTGATCACTAAGCTGGACCTGATGGATGAGGGGACGGATGCCCGAGACATCCTGGAAAACAAACTGCTGCCGCTTCGCAGAGGTAAGAACACACACAAAGAACACACACACACACACACACACACACACACACACACACACACACACACACACACACACACACACACACACACACACACACACACACACACACACACGTTTTAAATGCTTTTTGTAAATCCATTAATCCATCCATCTATCCATCCATTGTCATCCACTTATCCGGGGTCGGGTCGCGGGGCAGCAGGGGACCCCAAACGTCCCTTTCCCGAGCCACATTAAAGGTGCACTATGACTTCCTGCATGGTTTCAGCGCAATTTCATTTTTGTCTCTATCGTAGGCATCTCTCCTTGATCCGCTAGCTGCCTGCCCCCTGAATACAATATGAAAAAGCCCAGTCTCGGGAGACAACAGAAGGGGCGTAAACGTCAGAAACACTAGAGGCACAGGCTGTGCACCAAAATCAGAATCAGAAATACTTTAATAATCCCAGGGGGAAATTATTTTCGTTACCACTACAGGTATACAAACAAATAAAAACAACATATATTATCAATACTTTAAACATATATAATAAAAACAAATATACAGTAATAATATATAAAATATGAAATGTACAGCATTAATGTGCAAATAGTGCAATAAAAAAGAGAAGTGATTGTCTTTGTTTGAGATGATTACAGAGAGGGGGTGTGTGACTCTCTGAGGGAGGTGTTATAAAGTTTAATGACCACAGGTAGGAAAGATTTCCTGTGGCGCTCTGTGGTGCATCTGGGTGAGAGGAGTCTTCTGCTGAAGGTGCTCCTCTGCTGGGCCAGTGTGTCGTAGAGAGGGTGGGAGACATTATCCAAGATGGACTGAAGCCTGGACAGCATCCTCCTCTCAGACACGGCCGTCAGTGTGTCCAGCTCCTCCCCCACGACATCACCAGCCCTCCTGATCAGTTTGTTCAGTCTGTTAGTGTCTGCGACCTTCATCCCACTGCCCCAGCACGTGACAGCGAAGAAGATAGCACTGGCCACAACAGACTGATAGAACATCCTCAGCATCGTCCGGCAGATGTTAAAGGACCTCAGCCTCCTCAGGAAAAAGAGTCGACTTTGGCCCTTTTTGTAGACAGCCTCGGCGTGTCTAGTCCAGTCCAGTTTATTGTTTAAGTACACCCCCAGGTACTTGGGCCCCGTCCACACGTACCAAAACGATCTTTTTTTTACCCGTCTTCCCTGGATTCGTTTCAAGAATAGTTGCGTCCAAACGAATCCACTTGTAAATGACTCAATACGCTACTTCATATGCCAGGCCTATAGGCGGCGCTGTTTCTGCTACAGAAATTCACAAAAAAACGAAGAAGAGCATAGTCACTTCCACTTCCCATCATAACATGACTAGATTATAACATTCTCTTAATACATCCGTGACTATAATAACTTTCCCCACTGCTCATTTTATAAAGGCCGCCGCAAGAAAATGTGTCTTTGTTTACGTTGTATAATGTGCTGTTGGATTGCTTTTTATTTTGCATGATTGCAGCGCGCTAGCAGCGAGCTAACGTTAGCGAGCTAACGTTAGCGCGCTAACGTTTGCTAGCTCTAACTTCGGCAGTCAAACAAACATCAATGATCCATGAATGATGTCTTTTTAATAATCTATACGTTTTTCTTGCAGTAGCCTTTCTACAATAAGCCATGGTAAAAGTTACTATAATCCGTTCAAGGAGTTGATAAGCAGACAGATTAGCTAGCTAGTTGATAAGTTATCTACTTCCACTTTATAAACAGATAGCCATAGCAGCTAACGTTACTTCGCTGCTGGAGCGGTCAGCTACTTTAGCGATGTTTAACGTTAGCTACATAACGTTAGCAATATATCTTGTGTAGAATCCAGAGGGAAGGGTCAGGGAGCAGAGACACAGTATTTAGATGAAGTGAGCTGGTTTGACCATGGAGATGGGACATGCTCGCTTAGCTTCACCGCAGTTGTGTGCGTCAGCGGCCGTGGGAGAGGGTGTAAAAGAGGGGTGTGGCGATGACATCATCGATACGGATCCGTATTTACCATCCATACGAAGCCAAACGAGAGCCGTTTTCGGATTTTTTCACCCTGAGACCTGGTTTCAAAAAAGTGCGTTTTCAGGCAGTGCGTTTGCAGGATTCGTCTGGATGGTCGGCCCAAACGATGCAAAACATGTGCGTTTGCACAATAAAACGTTTCCGTGTGGACGGCCCCTTGTACTCCTCAACAGTGTCCACAGGGACCCCCTGGATGGAAACATGGGTCCCAGATGATTTCGCCAATACAACAAACCACTCCAGCCAATCACCGACAAGATGGTTGGGGGAGGGGGTGAGGGTTAGTGACAGTTAGTCAGTTAGTCATGACAGTTACGGAAACATGGGGGGAGGGGCGAGCTTGCTCTGTTTTGTTTGAAATTTACTTGGAACTTCAACAGAAGTGACCATGCAGCAACTCATAGTGCACCTTTAACCAGCTCTAACTCGTGGATCCTGAGGTGTTCCCAGGCCAGGATGGAGAAGTCCTGAGTCTTTCCCGATGCCTCACATTAATCCATTAATCACATTACAAATATTTACAGACTTTAAATGCATTCTTTGACACTTGTGAGTAGAGAAAACACGGCCAGCACTACACAACCAGGCAACCTGTAACTTATGAAATGGAACAAAATTTGCTGTTGTCTTTTTTCATGGTCTGCCAACTGCCAATCAAAACCCACTAACAGTCAGTTTGTGAACAGACTGCCAAATATTAGTATCTCTAGCCCACATTTGTATCCTACGACGCTGATATTTGCAACTGGGGGGGTGGGGGGGGGGACTGGTACAATCAACAGTTTTACACACACACACACACACACACACACACACACACACACACACACACACACACACACACACACAAAATTAACTTCCCACATTGACTTTGAAATGAAATAATTAATATGATGTTAAATAGACTATCAGGTCTAATTGCTTTGTTTTACACCCACATCAGATGAACAGCCCTTCTTACACAGTTCTCCAATTTTAAAAGTCATCATAATTTAACACTTGGTTGAACATCCTTTGCAATTAATGATGGTCTACAACCCACTGAGCTCAGTAGACACTGTCGTCTCTGGTGATGCCCTGCCAGGCCTGTACTGTACCTACTTTCTTGTTTTTGTTTTTGCTTTTTTTAACTTCATTCTAGTCTTCAGCAGTTGAAGGACATTTGGTTTTGGGAAGCGGCCTACTGTTTAGCCATAAAAAATGTCTATTTTTACAGGTTACATCGGGGTGGTAAACCGCAGTCAAAAGGATATCGATGGGAAGAAAGATATCCGTGCTGCTTTGGCTGCTGAGAGAAAGTTCTTCCTGTCCCACCCTGGGTACAGACACATTGCAGAACGTATGGGCACTCCACACCTGCAGAAGACCCTCAATCAGGTGAGACCCACATGATCATACGTACACGCACATACACTCTACATGCACTGTAGGCCCTTTTCATCCATTTTATGTGGCAAAGATCACATGGCGATAAATTGTTGAAGGTTAATTTGGTAACTAATGTCCAGGGCTGAAAAAATTATTCATTTGTGCTTTACATTTTTGTGTGTATTGGATGATGTGCTGCACTGCACTTAAGTTGCACTAATCCATTGAGTAAGTGACTGTATATTTTAACTTGGATGGATTTTTATGCCACACATTGAGAATATTATTTAGTTTTTCTTAAGAAAAAGCACACAGAAAAGCACAGATCTCCACAGCATTAATCTTCTTCATTAAGTCATAATAAAAAGGAAGTGACTTTGGGAAAAATCTATTATTTTTATGTCTCTCCAGCAACTTACCAACCACATCCGTGATACGTTGCCCGGGTTACGCAGTAAGCTGCAAAGCCAGCTGTTATCACTGGAGAAAGAGGTGGAAGAGTACAAGAATTTCCGCCCTGACGACCCCACACGCAAGACCAAGGCCTTGCTCCAGTCAGTACACACACATACTGACACACGCAGACACACAAATCCATTAATTCAAGAAGTTAAGTACTATGTACAATCTGTAGGATGGTGCAGCAGTTTGGCGTGGACTTTGAGAAGTGCATCGAGGGGTCTGGTGATCAGGTGGACACCTCCAACTTGTCAGGTGGAGCAAAGATCAACCGCATCTTCCATGAGCGCTTTCCCTTCGAGCTGGTGAAGGTGACTAGTTCTATGAATTTTCTTTTTTTTTTATAGATTTATTAGTTACATTAAAGTTATACGTCACACATTTTTGTATTTGTCATTTAAATGGAAAGGAATTGATCTTCCTGTTAACAGAGAAACCAGCTGTGTCAAAGGATATTTTGTTTCGAAGGGTGAACAAGCAGTCATAGTTAAGTTAACAATGATTAAAGACTGTTTTGTATTTAAACTACTGATGTGGCAATCCTCATAAATACTTGTGTCATACTGTAACTATGTTGCCTATGCTTTCTCATAAATCCAACAGACAACAACAGACTAAACCCACAGACTATCCCTAATTGTCTAGCCTCATGTTTGTCTGTCAGCTTATGTTTGGCAATAGGAAGCAGTATTAATTTTCAATAGAACAAATCAAATCTAAGCTTTTTTTTTTTTGCCCCGTCTAAGATGGAGTTTGATGAGAAGGAGCTGAGGAAAGAGATCAGTTACGCCATCAAGAACATCCACGGAGTCAGGCAAGTCTGCAAACAGCATATCACATGGCGCACACATTTGCCTTCGCTGTCTTTATGTCTGCTCACCTGTCTGCCAGTTTTATCCCTGTTTGTTTGTGTCCATTCAGCTTTATAAAGACCTACAGTCTTATCTGTCCTCAAGTATCAGTGTCTCTTGTTTTTCACATCTACATTAAGTGTGCTGTCTCTTCTGTCTGACTTTGTTTTCTTTCATTTGTGAGCAGTTTTTATTTAGGCTCCCTGGCTGCTTGTTAGCCTCATGGCTGTCTTTTACTCCAGTTTTTCTTCCACTACTTCTCATTTGGTCTTCCTCAGTGTGTCTCTTTGTGTTTTCCTCCATCTGTGTGCCCGTCTGACACTCTTCCTGTGTGTCTATCTACCCCCTTCGCCACGTCTCCATGTCTGTCTTGTCTGTATGTCCTTCAGGACAGGCCTGTTCACCCCAGACCTGGCGTTTGAGGCCATAGTGAAAAAGCAGATCATTAAGCTGAAAGAGCCCTGTCTGAAATGCATCGACCTGGTCATCCAGGAGCTCATCAACACAGTCAGACAGTGCACCAATAAGGTATCACTGCATGGTCTCCTTCCTGGCTGCCACACCCGTACATACACACCACAGAGACCAGCCAGCTTTAAAGCTGCCAAGAGCCATTTTGGTGCCAAACAGCAGCCGTTTTATTTATTTTTTTAGCTATGTGTTTTGGGACATAATTTCGGCACCTTGGGTTGAAAAATAAAGTGGATGAATTCAAAGGAGGCCTCAGTTTTTACAGTCCCCTTTGAAGTTCACTTGCATGAACGTCAGTGGATATATTTGAATGTCCTGGCTGTGTTGCAGTGCACTGGAGTGGTGTCTCTGAGAGGCTGTGTGGTTAGAAACCGACGTGCCGTAACATGTTCCTGTACAGGTCCTTTTCAAAACAAGCTGCAGGTTTGGTTTTAGGCTACAGCTCAAACAAGTCATAAGACTCTAAAGCCAATGCTAGCAGCTCTGTGAGGCTGTATTTCAGCACATTGGTGATTTGAGCTAAATGCTAACGTCCGCATGCTACGGTGTCAATGTTTTGCAGGAATAGTGTTAACCATGTTCACCATCTTAGTTTAGGGCGTAAGCATGCTGACATTTGCTACTATTAGTAAGTTGGTTAGTTCAAGTTAAAATGTTGACCAGATGGTGGCGCTAGAGGAAATTTAAGGGAGTGATTTAGGATTCATCGTCTGGGAAACATGAATGTTTCAACAAAATTTCATGGCAATCTATCCAAAAGTTGTTGAGGTCTGGACCAAAGTGGTGGACTGACTGCGGGCTGACTCTGACATACACATGCATAAAGCTGGTATTGCAATGAATACTTCTCAGAACCTGGAGCTTGTTTCTGTTCTGTACATGAAGCAGAACTAACTAATTACCTGTTTTTTTTCTTATTTTCCTCAATCTTTATCATTCTTTTACTTTTTGAAACTATTTCTTTCCCCCCCAAACTATTCTATCCGACATGGGATTTCATGTTTCTGCCACCGTTCCCTTTTTCCTCATCATGGCCCATGCTACACCGCCTCCTCTTTTCACCTGACATAAATGCCTCACCACAGGACAGGCCTGTTCACCCCAGACTTGGCGTTTGAGGCCATAGTGAAAAAGCAGATCATTAAGCTGAAAGACCCCTGTCTGAAATGCGTCGACCTCGTTGTCACTGAGCTTGCCGCCCTGATCAGGAAGTGCACTGAAAAGGTAAACAGGAACAGCGGAGGGGACGACTTAAAGAGTGATAGAGAGCAGTCAAAGAAAGGAAAAGAAAATCACAAAAATGTAATCAACTAACTTGTCACTTGTCTATTGTTGTTGATTATTCCCCCTCACCGCTGCTTGAAGGCTTACAGTACCACCTTTACCCTGTGGTTCCTTCTTTAATGACAAATCTAAAATAGCCCTTTCCCATTCTGATCCTGGACCCCTACCAGCCCACTTACCCCATCAGCACTGTGATTGGCAATTAACGTAACAACCCCTCACCCTGCCTCACTTATTAAATCAGATCCCCGCTCTCACGCTAAGGAAGGCTGCTTAGAAATGGCACAACTGTGGCTGTTTTCCACCCTGTCTTGTCAACAGAGATTTTATTATATTTCGCCTGTGATACATCCTTTCTGTACTAGTGACACCAATAATGTAACCCCCTACACGACTCCACTAGACCCCTCTCAATCTTCACCTCTTTCTTGACTTTAACCTGATCTTTTTTTCCCACATCCTCCCTGATTTGTTGAGACTCGCTATCAGCTTGAGGTGACTATGTTTTGCTATAGCTCACAGTTTCCCTACACTTGCTATCAAAACATCTGTAGCTGACAAGGAATCTCAAGCTGATATGGAGCTCATTAGTGCATGCCTCCTCAGTCTTAATGTGTCAAATTTGCTACATGTATATTTACGGTCTGTTGTTGGGTGTAGCTGCTTATGTAGATACACAGTGTGAGCAGTGTGAGCCGACACAGGTGTGTGTGTGTCCTGTAATTACGGTACCTGCAGCAGTGCGTGTGTTTTTTGTGTGTGTGGGTCTACAGCTGGGATCTTACCCTCGACTGAGAGAAGAGACAGAGAGAATCGTCACCACCTACGTCAGAGAGAGAGACAGCAAGACCAAAGACCAGGTGTGTGTGTGTGTGTGTGTGTGTGTGTGTGTGTGTGTGTGTGTGTGTGTGTGTGTGTGTGTGTGTGTGTGTGTGTGTGTGTGTGTGTGTGTGTGTGTGTGTGATGCAGCACACCTGTACATTTGTACAGTCTCCCTTTTTGTGTACATAACATGAAATGTTTTGGCCCTCAGGTTTTGCTGTTGATTGATATTGAGCTCTCCTACATCAACACTAATCATGAGGACTTCATTGGATTTGCCAAGTAAGATACTTTTTTATGATACTTATTCTTGAGTTCCATTAGGATCAGAGATGGAGGGCTGTCTTCAAACTTTTCTGAAGCTATAAATCTGCAACTATTTTGAAATTCTATTCATCATTATTCAATTTTTTCAAGCAAGTATTTCTTGGTTATTCTTTGTTATAGTCTGGATTTAATGCTTTTCTTTTTTTCTTTCATTACGTTTTGGATTTTTGCCTGTATAATTAGCAGTTTCAATATGTCAACTTGGGCTCTGGCACGTGATGGATATTAATTGTCACTAATTTCAAATATGTTTTGGATAATCAGCAGATTGATTGATTGCTTGATTGATTGATTGATAAATCAATCAATCAATCAATAAGGAAAATAATAATCAGGTGCTGCCTAATTATTTTTAACATCCAGTCAGTAAATGCATAGGGATTGATCAATCAATGTGAAGAGCATTAAGCTTTCCATCAGAAATTGTCAAAATGTTTTGTAGTACTGGTAAGAAATTACATTTTTTTTTTTTTAGCATTTATACAAAGGCAAAAAAAGTTGAATGAACATTACTACAGCCCAGCCCATATGAGAATTTTATATTTGCCTATGTTATTTACATCAAATATTTTTTCTTCATCTTTGGTATTTCTGTACTGCCTTTTTTCTGCAATCTGTTGACATATATGTACAGCTGCACTAGTTACTAGTCATTTTAAAGGGATAGTTCTGTTTTTTTTCAGACATATGTTGTTGAATCCTGAGCTTTCCTACTAACTTAGACTAGCTCTACTGAAAATAGGGACATAGTTTTTACCAAAAAGGAACAGTTTTTCTAAATACAACATCTTAACAATTAGATTATTTGTGTAACTACCATTCTGCATCTGTGACTTTGGGTACAGAAAAAACATGAAAGCAATACATTATCTGATAAAGTGTACTGTTTGCTTTGTTAATAGCTGAAATTCTGACTAAATTAATCGTTTGGGCAATGGACAGAATGATGGATGAATGAATCGTCAACCATTTTGAGAATAAATGAATCATTCAAGTCAACAAAGTTCCCGGTTCCAGCCTCTCACTTGACTGGGTTTTCTGGTTTTCTTTGTCATGTGACAATAAATTGAATGTCTTTTTTTTTTTTTCTTCTTTTCTTTTTTTCTTTTTCTTTTCTTTTTTTTACTTACTTAGTACTTACTTTATAATATATGGTATAATATCCAAGCTATATATATATATATATATATATATATATATATATATATATATATATATATATAATACCGGAGTTTATGTTATTGAATCTCTTTCCTGCAGTGCCCAGCAAAGGACCACTGCTAACGCCACCAAGAAGAGGGTCATGCCCAATCAGGTAACTCGCCTGCTGCTGCAGCTGCTTTCTTTTCTCCAGCTGCTTTTTTATTTCTTGTTCTCTCTGTCGTTGTCTCAGCCCGTCTCCCCTGTCATTGTTGCCCTTTGTTACTTCACATTTACGCGCTCTTGTCTGTGCCCCTCTTGTCTTTATTTCCCTTTCCTCTTTCTCCTCTTCTGTTCCTCCTTTTTATGGCCCAGGGAGAGATTCTTGTAAGTACTGTACCCTCTGCACCTCCACTTCCTCTTTGGGTGGGTGGGGGAGTCAACGGTCATTCAGGCCATGTCGAGAAACGAGATTTGTGCACTTTGATGAAGAAGAGGGAAGTGAAGGAGTTACACTCATGGATGTGTCATGAGAACTGGATACCATGTACCAAGATAGCGGCCTTTCATTCCAGTTTCAAAGTTTCTCACCCAGCGAAAAGGCCTGTTTTGATTCTGTATTCCTTTGATCATATGTGCGATATGATGGAACATAAGCTCTTGTTATCCGTGTATCTCATTCTTACACAGCGGTGTGAACAAATAAAGTGGGTGGGTCACAAAGTAAGCGACAGCCAGAAGTTTGAATTCATAACATGAATTAACTGAGCAACACAGTATGTCCACTAACTGTACTGTGAACATGGATGTATACTTACTTGCACATACTCGTAACGTAGGTCTTTGTGTCGCGCAGAGTTGCGCTCAAAGGGAACCCTATAGACCTGTTTCATCCGCATCTTTTGGCGCCGGAGAATTCGGTCTATTGTGGCCAAGCTGACATCAGCAATGCTCTCAAAGTTGACATTATCGGCAATGACTTTGTCTCTGATCTCCCGGAGTCTGATGAGGTTGTTCTCACGAACCAAGAGGGTTTCTTGTGCCGCTGTAAATATGGCAACCCTCCCACCTCTATGTGGCATTCTTTCAACTCTAAAGAAAGAAACGTGTTGTCAATTATAATACAGTAACAACTGATTTGAAACCAATAAACTACTTTCACAGGCTTGTAAAATTGTATTGTGACAAAGAAAGCAATAGAGTACAATACCTGTTGTGTTGTCTGAATGCCGTGATAATGGTGGCCACGGTGAACCTACTCAGGTTTGGACGGACTCTTAGTCCTGCTTCAGCCATTGTCATGCCATGGACAATGACATGGTCAATGACTGTTGCTCGCATCTTGTCCGTAATGATGGTGCGAGGTTGTCTTGCTCTCCCTCCTGGACCTTCTCCTCTCCCTTGTTGGCCTCCTCCTCTCCCTTGTTGGCCTGCTCCTCTTCCTCCTCTGATTTGAACTCCTCTTCCTCGTTGAACTGCTCCTCTTCTTTCATGGCCAGCTCTTCTCCCTCCTCTGACTCGAATTCCTCTTCCCCAGACTCTGCCTTCATCCATTGTGTTTGTTTGGAATCTTCAGCAAACTGTGCACTCTGAACTTGCTTTTATACATGTGGTCACAGCATTAGCAACAAGTGTCTTCAATTTTGAGTCGTCGTGTGTAATGAATGACGCCAGATGTGTTCATTGTGTTCAAATATTGCTGACTTTGGTAAAGCATTTTGCATCACATGAGCTTTCATTTGAGAATATGAGCAGAGTTCTTTTGCAACTTGTGTTTTAGCAAAGAAAAATGTGTTGAGATTTATGAGAACAGAGGATTGTGTTTTGTGAATTGTGTCTTCATGTGAAATGTGTTTATGATATTGGAAAATGATGGCTAGATTTAGTAAATGTGTTTAGACAACTGGTCATTTGGTTTAGAGGATTGGCTTTTGTGTTTGAGCATTTGAGAAAAACTGTAAACTGTTTACATATAGAGTCAGCCTGCAGACTCTTATATTGCAGACAATCATTGGGTTTATTTAACTATGAAATGTGTGCATTGGCATAAGAGGGACCTACTTAAACTCTTTAGTTCCTAGCTCGTCAACGGCCCTGAAAATAATGGTGGTCTTTGGAGAAAATCCTATTTAGGCCGAGAGGGATTTTAAATGCAGCACCACAGCTTGCCCCTGAGACAAATTGGGGCACAGCTGACTCTTCAACCCTATAATACATTCGCGGTTACACCACCCAGACCAGGGTATTTCATATGTCCGCTTATTATCCCTGTGTCTGTTCCCTTTGTCTTCTTGTCCGTCAGTCTGACAGAGAGAAGGATGCAGAGAAGGTGACTTTTCATTGGAGTCTTTCATCACTTATTTTCAGTCTCTACGTTTGTGGTGTAATATCAGTTCATACAGTATGGGTTGATCTGACTGCACTGTGCTCTCTTTTTTTAAATGAAGAACACTGTTGCACTTGCATGGCTGTTGTGCTGTATTTTGATGCCAATTGTCTGTATATGTCGATTGTCTTCATTTGTTTTTAGTATTGCGTTTGCTTTCCGAAGGTGCATATTACCCCTCTTGTGGGGTTTGTAGTTTAGTCAACTGTTGGTCTCATGTGTGCAGGTGATCCGCAGAGGCTGGCTCACTATCAACATCAGTATCATGAAGGGAGGATCCAAGGACTACTGGTTTGTCCTGACTGCTGAGTCTCTCTCCTGGTACAAAGATGAGGAGGTAAGACTCCTTACAGGACGGACAGTAAATGCTCGAAAATGTATAGTTTACTCGTCTTATTTCTGTGGTATAGAGAGACCGTGGCCTTGTTTTCAAAGACAAATATTCCAGCATCTGGTAAAAATAATTAGGGAGTTCTTATTATAACTCTGCAGTAAAACTGTAGTCATCATGTGTCACGGTATAGTAAAATCATACTTGTTGTACTCAGTTGAGTTGATGGTTTATTTGTTATAGTCTGCCTTCTTTTATATTTGTCATTACATCCGTGTGTTTTATCAGGAGAAAGAAAAGAAGTACATGCTGCCTCTCGACAACCTGAAGCTGAGAGATGTGGAGAAGGGCTTCATGTCCAGCAAACATGTCTTTGCCATCTTCAATACTGAACAGAGGTGTGGATGCTGTATGAGCCTCTAAAAGAATCATGTTTATGGTGTTTGTCTGTTCTAATCTTTGGTTAATGTGTCTTACAGGAATGTGTATAAAGACCTGCGTCAGATTGAGCTGGCATGTGACACTCAGGAGGATGTGGACAGCTGGAAGGCTTCGTTTCTCAGAGCTGGTGTTTACCCAGAGAAAGACCAGGTACAGCACAAATGCTCTCTTTTTTTTATTTTATTTTTTTGCAGTACCCTGTTCCACAACCTCATTAATTCATTGCCCTGCTGGTCCAGAAGCACTCTGGGGATCCAATATCCAGGCCACAGCTATCCACTGTTTATTTTCCAGTATATTCAGGTCACTTGCTAAAGAGAGTGTATCCAACAAGATCTATCATTCAGGATCAAAAATACTGGTGTAGTGTGGATGGAAGGCTAAAACCAATAAAAATGCCTTAAACTGTATTTACATTACTGTGAACAAGAACTGTCCACTGCTCCTTACACTGCTTAAAATCTGAAGAATTTCTCTATAAAGGTAAATAGTCAAGCAATCCGACAATCAAAGTTTAACAAAAGACATCTTCAGTCATCATTATTTGATTTAATTTTAAAGTTTTACACTCAAAAACTCAGCTAACCTGCTTCATCAGGACTGTTTGGGTGTGCTTTGTTCAGATTTGATTGACAGTGGCCCAACAATCCACCAGCTGTCTGATTCAGATATTGCTTCATCAGGTTGGTGCTCAGAGGTGTGTGACATCACATTTTTCACATCAAACCAGTTTCTAGTGGAGAGACAAAAACTTATGTGAGTCCTCACATGTGAAATAACCAAAATGATGTCTCACATTGGCAGGCAATAGTGTGTTTGTTTGTGTAGTATCAGCAGCAATCTGAGGGAGAAAATACAGTTTTCCTTTTAACGGATAACACAAACAAAACATATCTGCTTTTGCATCCCTCACATCTCCTTCTCTGTCTTGGTCTCCTCCAGCCTGATAGCGAAGACGCGATGAATACTAGCGACACCGTGTCCATGGACCCGCAGCTGGAGCGGCAGGTGGAGACCATCCGCAACCTCGTGGACTCCTACATCGGCATTGTTAACAAGTCCATCCGAGACCTCATGCCCAAGACCATCATGCACCTCATGATCAATAGTGTACGTGTTCTGCTTTATCTGTCTCTTCTTCCATTGGTCTACTCCTCCTCAAGGTCTCTATGATAGCGTTTCCTCAACTTCTGATTGTATTGATTTCACGTTTGTTGTTTGTTTGTTGTTTGATTTTTATGTGTTTTTAGTAAACACTGCTTATGGATGGGGGTGGGGGGTATGGCTGTTATTTTTCCTCTTCTTTTTTAAAGCTTAAATCTCGCCAAAATGCAACCTAGGGTCTTTTTGTGAATGTACCCGAGTCAAACTTGTGTACACAGAGTTTACTAAAAAAGTTTTTGAGCAACTCAAGTTAGCAGTTTTGTTTACGCTATCTGCCATTTTCTCAGTCCAAAAGAGTCGATCTCCGAATGCGAATGAACGGCCTCTATAGGAGGAAATGTCATTCTTATATGAGGCTCCTTTTTAAACTACAAGGTCAATATTGTTTTTTACTAATGACAAAACAATAAATTATCCGTGCATTTATATGGAACTAAGCTTTAGGGGCTTTCCCTCTTTATTCTCCTCCCACGACTATTTTTGACTTGCGAGATAGACGTCGACCGGAAAAACAACAGCTACAGTGAGTTGTTCAAAACCTTTCTTTTTAGTAAACTCTGTGTACACAATGTTCTTAATTCTCAAGATCATGTGTGGAGACCCTGAATATACTTCGAGCAAAGTTTCATGTTGTGTCGAGCCTTCTTAGTGTTGTAAAAATAGCGATTTTGATGCTATCATAGAAGTGCCCCTACCACTCCCATTCAAAAGGCCATTTGACTGAAAAACGAAAACACGGTAAATCTTAAAAGTGGCGTTTCCGTCCTAATTATGCTTTTAAGTTACGCTTTAAGTAAAGCCCTTTCTGCTACCTTTTTGTGTATGTAAAGTACTATATAAATAAAGTTTGATTTGATACTGTAGAGAGGTATAAGAAATGAGTTGGAAAGTCATTTATCAGTAATATGGGTCACTCTGTCTTACATAGTCTTGCTGTCTATCTGTATTGACTTCCTTTTTCGTCTCCCATCTCCAGGCGAAGGACTTCATCCACTCTGAGCTGCTGGCCTACCTGTACTCGGCCGGGGACCAGGGCAGTTTGATGGAGGAGTCAGTAGAGCAGGCTCAGAGGAGAGATGAGATGCTGAGGATGTATCATGCTTTGAAAGAGGCCCTGGTCCTTATAGGAGACATCAGCACCACCACTATTTCTACCCCAGTGCCTCCACCAGTAGACGACACTTGGATTCCCAAGGACCCAAGGTAACAAACATGACTAAACACAAATATATCGGCCGATATTAGCTTATTGCAGCTATGTCGGTATCTGTTTAAGTAACAAGAAATGTCAGACATGCAGAACTAGGTTTGAGGTATTTAGAACAGTGTCACCATTAAATAGTTTGGCCACCAGAGGACACTGACTGTAGATTTTTCTACTGTACAATGTCCTGCTTGTACAGTATGTCTCCTAAACATAGTTCTTTAAAAAAAGATTGCTGTTTATGTTATGTGTTTATGTAAAACAAAAAAAAATCACATCACTATTGGTTTAAAAATTGGGCTATAGTGGGGATGCACTAAACAGCTCGCAGACATCTATCTCTTAATCAGCATCACGTTATTTCTCCACATATTTACACAAGCACACCAAAATAGCTTCAGTGTATTGCCACCTGATACAAATAAATGAAATAATATGTACACAAACTCCACTCAAATAAAATGTACTTGCATTTAAGCATATAATCCTAATTGCAATCATAATTCTTTGCATAATCTGCAAACCAAACATATGCATAAAACCTCTTTATAAACTAATAATGATAATGTTACCAGAACATATATATATTGTATGACATCAACATATATTATAAAATAATATAAAAAATATGCTTAATTGGCTCTTACAGGTCCTTATTTGGATAATAACATTACTAATATTCCACAGTGATCTACTGTAACTCTTTAATGCTAACAGTCTTAATTGAACTGAAGGTTTAATTGGGTACATCTCATCTTGAAATGTAACTCGGTAGCATTCTGTATCTCCGTCTCAGTCCTCCACCGGCATCCCGCCCCGCCTCAGCAACAGCGCCCCCTCCCAGCCGACCCCCGGCGGTGAGGGGGCCCACTCCGGGTCCTCCACCCCCTCTCAACCCCTCACCAGCCTTCGGAGCACCGCCCGTGCCGTCTCGGCCGCCGGGCCAGACAGCCTACGCAGGCGATCCCAACTCTGGTGTTGTGCCTCTTGTCCCTTCCAGGCCGGCCCGCGTGCCTCCTGCACTGCCGCCCGGGATTCCCAGGTAACATAAACACACACACACACACACACACACACACACACACACACACACACACACACACACACACACACACACACACACACACACACACACACACACACACACACACACACACACACACAATCTGATGCATTTTGTGGCTTGTGGTATTGGTGCACGTTGCTGGGACAATTGAGACTGCTGGTGAAGGGTTCTTTTGGGGTTTTGGGAATCTTTGGTGCATGACTGATGATATTTTGCCTTGCATGTTTCTTCTCTCCCTCCCCCTCCCCTTCCTCCTCTCTCTTCCTGCAGCAGAAGACCCCCGGCTGCTCCCAACCGACCCACCGTCATACGTCCTTCAGAGCCCTCCCTGCTTGACTAGAAACACACACACATTAAAACGCATTTCTTTACGTTTACACTATTATATTTCTTTTGAGCAGAGATTTTCTTTTTTCATTCCTATAACTACAACTGTAATTGATAATCTGATGCTGTTTCAGTCTGTGCATTTCAGAAGCATTATGTGTGTACTTCTGACTTAATGTGTAGGTAGCTTTTTCTTAACAAAGAATATGATGATATGCATACAGTGTCATGAAAAGGGATACATTTGATGATGTTATTGACTTAAAGGTTATGAACCAGCAAGTCCTCTTGAATTGTGCTTGTTTCATTTAAAATGAAATTTGTCTTAAAACAATATACGATTCATTACTTTTATATAATGGTAAGAAAACTTATTTAAAAGTAATGTTTTTGTGAGTTGTATACTTGCTAACGTTTTGTCAGTAATCTTACACACTAAGCACCTCATTAAGGAAGCAGCACTTTTCTCTTCATTGTTGGTAGATTTTCAAAGCCTTGAAATGAGCTTATTAAAATTAGACTGATCAATGGAATGTGTATGCTTCAATATTTTTGGCTAATTACTTTTTTACAAAAATTCCAAGTATTAGATAGTTAGTTTTTTTTTTGGTGTTTCTCCTGTTGGGAGAAAGCACAGCAGCAGTGGGTGTGTTGTGTCTTCTAGTGTGTTACTAATAATAATTATACAGTAGTTGATGGAAGAGTGACCTTGCCCAGCGATGCATCCTGACAGTTACCTGCCACCCACCACTGCTCATTCGTGGTGAAATTTGTATTCAAGTGCCTTGAGCAAAAGTTATTTTGTAATAAACTTACCACCTTAAAAAAAAGCCATAATGAAAAAGAATTATCGGGCAAGAAAAAGGGCCTCTATTTCAGAAGTTGTGTAAAATAATAGACTGAATAAAGGAATAGAAGAAGGTGTCGTGGCTGGTGCTTGTTCTTGCTGCAAGACATTCTTTGCTTTATTTCTCAAGTTTTCATGTGCCACCAAGCCTTTCTTTTTCGGTTTTGTTTCCGTTTGATCTGCCGTTTCCATCCATATAGTCTTGCGTTGCCAGACCGATCTCCACAACGCTGTGGAGTAACCGTGCACATGACAGTGAACATGTACTTCCTGTCACTGTATGATACTGTCAGTGTACAGGTTAGTGAGAATCACCTTTTTCAAGACCTTTTCACTTTCATGTTAGTCAAATGGAGACAGCCATGCAGAACAGGAAAGTTTCACTTTGTGCAGTCTGGCATGACCTCCCTTACTGTATGATGGAACTGTGGGTTACCATGGTGACCGTGGTTGCCAGTGGCAACACACAGTAAAGACAGTGTTTCTCATTGCTTTTTGGGCTGTTCATATAGCTGGGCAGAATATAATAAAGGTATGCAATCCTACTCCTGTTTTCTAACACTTTTTACCTTACCCATTGTGTCGGTCAGCTGATACTGATCCACTTATGATCACAAACTGATCATAAATATCTTCTCACGCAGGCGACCTCCACAAGTCCCCTCTCGTCACAACCAATGGTGAAGGAAACTCTGATGTCGAGCACGCCGACTTGCACTCTGTAGCCACACAGTGGGCTCAGTTAGCACAAGCTGGAAGGGTCTGGCTTTAGAAGTTCAGTTTATGTTGTCGGTTTCCTATGTCGTTAATCTGAAACTGTTGATGCTTTGTTTTTTATTAGACATTTAAGGAAGGCAAAGATGCAGCGTTATGACTGGTTGTGGCTGGATCAAAGCTGACATGCTGTGTTGGGCTTGTTACGATTTAACTGATAACCTCTGTACATACACATTGTTATTAAGCTTACACTGTATTCCTAGTATTTATATATAGGGTAGATCATGATCATCATCTCGTTTGAATACGAATTACTGAAATACTTCATCTTATAATTCCTCACTTGAAATGTCTGCCAAATCTGAGGGTGGATGAGTGAGCTAGGAAATGGAAGTAAAAATCTGTGTGCCAAATTAAAACATAAGGAAGCTGTATCTTGAAACAAACTTGGCAAAAAGCATAACGAATGAAGTAATGTAAACTCCTGCTACATGTTTTTCTTATATTGCTAGATACTGTATAATGTAAAATCTGTTAGTGCATACCATAACTTATACATTTAAATCATAAGCTCCAATGGCAACAACATATGTCACTTTACATTGCATGATGCAGCAGAAATGCCTCAATCTAGTAATTTGGTAATTTGAAAAAATGTTTTAGATATTGACAAGTGCAGTTAATTCATGCTGATTTTTCAACTATTTTATCAAAAATACATGGTATATAACCTTTATAACAACTTCAACTTAATGTCAGATATGTCAAAGTTGTTTTTGAAATTGTTTTTATAAGCTTTTAAGGTCAGACGTTAGGGGGCACTACATCAGCAGAAATAAAGTGCGTCTATACACATTTGGTCTCAGGCTCCTGATTGTTTCCTCAAAGTGGCTTTGGGAGAAAATACTGCACATTGACAAGCAGGGTTATGTAAAACATAATCTTGTATAAAAGATGCAAAAATGATCTAATGTGGTTTCTTGTGGTTTAAAGCTGTGCCAAATGCCCGCATATGCTGTCATTAAATCATGATTTACAGCACAATGTGCAAGTGATCACAGAACTTTAAAAAAAGAACAATCTACATCTTAATCGTCAAAGACAACTCACATCAGACCAAGTAACCTGTGTAAAAAATGCATTTAATAATAATGAATCTCATGTAAACCTGATTTTTACATATTCTATTGAATATGTAATGAAAGCCTGTTCTTATGAAAAAGAAAAAAAACACTCAGTGGCTGTCTGATCAGAATCAAAATGTCAAACATACATCTGGAAAAAAACAAACAAGTTTGATCATCTAGAAGATCGAACAGAAGCCAGTGACACACAACACACATCAAACAATCAGTATGTTTACACTGAATTATCCTGATAAATGAACTGACATACACATATGCTACAAACTGGAAGAGTATTGACACATTACAGTACATTACTGGCAATCACTGCAAATCAACCCTCTTTCTTATTCTACATTCTTATTTGTCAACACGTCAGCATAGACTTGAACTGGCACGTGAAAAGAAAAATCAGTAACATCTCAAAAGAACTAACCATCAACACGATTGTAACCAAGGAAACACCTGGTCAGATGGACAGATCACTAATATAATGGAAAGACCTTAAACCGTAGGAAGAACAAATACGCCAACAACACTATTGCACATCGTCATCCCTTCTAAACCAGCTGAATAGGAGCTCTGTGGATCAGTTTTTGAGTTGTGTCACATTACTGACCTCTTACCTTTAGTAGGAATAATTTCACCTTTCAAGAAAAAATCCTAAAACCACTCACCAGTTTCAGAAACATAGGACAGCAGTTATACTACATTTATTGTTCTGTCTATGTAGGCAGTGCCTTTCAAAATGTATTTCCTCATTGGTTTGTGGTATGATTTGAAAAGGCATTAAAGGAACACGCCGACTTATTGAAGCACTGCTACTCTCTTGCCCAAGTAGCAGAAGTAGCAGTGCTTCGCCTATCTGAGAATATAGTTCCCAGTTTATATATGGTTAGAAGATGGCTGTGTCTCATGTGACCTTGTTATTTGTATATTCTGTAACTATACAAATCACAACATGTAAATAGGAACATGTTGGCGTTATTTTGTCATTTATTCGGAGCAGTAGGCTAGTTGGAACCGATTACCTTCAGGATCCGTGCTACCGGTGGAGCCGTCGGACAGAGTTACAGTTCTATCAACACGCATGGAGATGAGAAGGGTATGTATGGACTTATCTAACTCTGGGGGTTACGGTGAATAAGCTAAAGTCCCAATAAGTCGGCGTGTTCTTTTAAACAAATAAATAGAAATAACCAACTTGAATTTCCTCACCTGGCTACCCTTCATGATCTAATCATATTTAATTATTGCTCACAAACCGATCTAAAACAACATTTTCAAAGTAAAAAAGATCCACTAACACTGATGTTGAATGCTGGTATTCATGGAGACTAAATGGAACATAGTGGAGCATAGTCTGAATGGGTAACCAGCCAAACATCTTGTATTGGATTGTTCTCCTGCAAAATAATCCGTCTATGTGCAGACCCTCCGCTTATCATCGAACAGTTTACGGACAGTGTAAACCTGGGAATGCAGAAGAAAAAACACAGATAGTTAGATGTTGGGTATGTGATTCAAACTGCGTGACAGATTTAAATATATAGTAAATATTGTGCTGTGTGGTGTGTCAGTGCTCCATTTACCTGGGTAAGTGCCACACACAGCATCACCAGTACACAGGCACAGGACCAGAATGAGACCCTCCACAGGTTGTCTTCCAGAAGGTTTCGATCCCGTGCCTCAAAAGCCCGCAACACCGTCTGCATCTGCCGGCTGCGCTCCAAGCGTCTGTGCAGAGAGTCCATGGACTCCTGAGGAAGTTAAAAAAAAGTGGTGGCTGTTATGAGAGAGAAGTGGAAGACCGACAGAGACAGAGAAGACAGAGAAGATGGTCTCAAAAGTACACAGAATCTGATTTTGCTAAACAGCGGTTGTCTTTCCTGTCTCAACAGAATTTAGCAAAGAGACAGATTTTCTGTGCTGGTTTTGATTTTGTGGTAAATGTCAGTCAGTCAGCTGGCAAATATTAGATCAATATTAGATCACGCAACCATCGCTGTGGTTTGGTCTAACTACATAATAGTAGCCAATTTTTCCCAGCTGGTGTTAGCTGTTAGCAGGAGTCTTCTGGTATACATATTGTCAGCAGATCCCACAAAAAGACAAAAATTTGTCTTTCAATACTTTCCCACTTCCCCAGCCTGTCTGTGGCGCTCAGCCCCAAGCCCAATTTGTTCCGACTGAAGACAAGAGTACGACCGGGTGAAATAATGATATATATTGTCAAAACAATATGAAAACGTCTATCCATATGTTTTTCTATATCGTTTCTATCGCAATGTCAAAAAAAACAGCGGCCGAGATGCGCTACGGCAATATTCACGTCATTTGGACGACGTTTTGCGTTCTGATCCTTGTACGTTATGTTAATTTTGCACTTAAGTTCTCAATAAAATTAGAAAACACTCAGTACTCTTCATTTGTCAATTATTTAATTATAAGTAGCCCAAATTATGCTTTACAATGCGGTTATTTCATATAGGCTATTTATTTATTGAAGGAAAAAAATGCTATATCGTGATACAGTATATCGTTATCGAGATATGAAATGATCTATATCAGGATAGAAGATTTCAGGTCAGAGATATAGTTTAAAAAAAGAAAAGAGGCTACATAATTTCATAAAACAGCTGGTCACCGTTTACCTTAAGAAGTCAGCTGCATAGTGAACTAGATTTCCTTTTTTGAATTCATTTCTTAAAACCCTAAACAAACATCTCACCCGGATGTCCTCCAGCTTGTACTCCAGGAGGCTTCCATCGGGCTCCTCTACTCCCATCCACTCTTCATCTCCACCCACATCTCCTCCTTGACCCTCGATGATGATCTCGAAGAACACCATCTTCTCTGAGAAGCGACTGAAGCTGTTGTCAAAGCAGATTTCATAGTCTCCCTCCACCGTAGGCTCCACCCTGGGATAACAGGAAATAAAGTCAAAGATTAACAGACAGATCCAACAATCGCTGGCTAAGTAATATGAAAGATGATCAAGGATTCACGCCAACGTGAGGTATCACTCACACGTGGACTCCGTCAGAGCGCCGAGACTCAAAGATGAGGTGGATGCCTTCTGGAGAGATGATGGTGAAGTCTACATCCATACCAGCACCTGCTATCACCTGGACACACACACACACACACACACACACACACACACACACACACACACACACACACACACACACACACACACACACACACACACACACACACACACACACACACACACACACACACACACACACACACACACGACAAGTGAATGGTATTCTGAAGTCAACCATTGTCTTTGGAAAATTATTTTTGTCAGTTTGTCTTAGTTACATTAGAGATACAGACAGGAAATACTGTATGTGAAGAGAGACAGGGGTATGACATGCAGCAAAGGTCTCCAGCAAGTTGCAGTAACTTGGTGTGCGTCTTAACCACTAGGCCACCAGGATGCCACAAGACAAACATTTCCAAGAGAGATTAGGTGAGCCTTTCAAGAGAGTGTGTATTGTCGTCTCTACGATTGAGACTCACCCACTAAACAAACACACTGCTGACTAATAAAACTTTACATTATAAGACCTGTTCCTGTGTAAATAAGTGTTGTTGTTTTTTTTACATGATTTATATGGTGTTGGACAGAAGTAAAGCTGAAACGATCAGTCAATCAGTTCAAAAATGCCCCAAATTCACTAGTTACAGCATCTCTAATGTGAGTATTTGCTCATTTTCTTCAACCTCTGTGAAAAAGTAAAGTGAATATATTTGGACAGTTATTTTGGCAAAACAAGCAATCTGAAGACATGACCCTGTGATCTGGGACATTGTGATGGACACATTTTCATTATTTTCTAAAACAAATACTCTGCAGATTAATGGATAATAAAAACATTGGTTAGCTACAGCAGTAGAGTGGAGATTTCACTGTGCACACAGAGCGCCTGTGGCTATGTGGTAGCTGCTCAAAACCACTCAAAGTGTTAAATGAACTCTGATGAGTGGGACTCCTGTAAATCAACAGTATGAACTGACTTCTGCTGCTGACCTTTAAATAGCTAAAACTAGTGCCTCAGACAACAGACACTGTATGGGGGTTTTGTCCTTTGTAGGCTCTTTTCTGTTCAACCAACACTGGACCAGGACCTTCCTCCAGGAACAAGCTGCTGGATGACCAGATCTGGGCCACTTAGACATTCGTGTACATCCTACAGCCGATCATTTACATAGTGACTCATTCAAACGTACTAAACTATGTGTGTATTATCTCATTTCCTGTAAAGTATTTAGTTATCACTGATCTTTATTAGTGAAGAGGCACTTTGTGGTCATTTATTTCGGTAAGTAATTGTGTTATTGCAATATTGCACAAAAAGGTGCTAGATAAATGAAGTTTGATTTGACGTTATGGATTTTTTTCACAGTTTTCTTTTGCTGCAGTACGTGGTTGTTAGATTGGTCACGTTAACTCCCACAATATTAATGGAGAAATATGTGTCATTACTGTATCTTACAGCTCCAGTTCAATGCTGGCTTAATAAAATATATGCCCGGGATAGAGTATGTATAATATACTACCAGCATGTCAGCTAGCTAAAGGAACAACGGGTAGTAACTGTAGCCATTAACATCATATTCCTTGTATAAGTCTTTAACAGACAGCATGTAAATGTGAACACACTAGCTAAGTGATTATGTTTGCAGAGCACACACACGCACAGTTACCTGATATTCGACCTCCATCGTACCATTCTTTATTGCTGTTTGAAAGAAACACTCGGATCTTCCGGCTTGTAGCAGAAACGTGAACTCGCTGTCTAGGTTCTGTCCGAAACAGCTCACAGACCCTAAACACCACCCAAACACTACTGCAAGGACAAGCAGTCGTACTCCGCATCCCTCTTTCATACGGAGAAGATCCATGGTGAAGATATTCCCAAATACAGGGCTATCTAAGTTCAGCCATCTCCTTCTCATCTCTCTTCCGCAGCTGAACTTTGCGATGTTGTGATTGGATGGAGGCCCCAGAACGAGGACGATGCTGCAGACCAATCAGAGGAGGAAGAGTAGCAAACCTCCTCCAATCAGGGCTGAGGTTAACCGTTAATGCTACTCGGAGCTATGGTCTATCACTCTGATGCTACTGTATGGTTTGACCATAGACTGTATATTAATTATAGTAACAGTCTATGGGTGTGACCAACCAATATGTTGTAACTAATGGCTTAATTTAAATCTATTTGTATTTATTTTATTTTATTTAAATATTATTTATATATATATATATATATATATATATATATATATATATATATATATATATATATATATAGAGAGAGAGAGAGAGAGAGAGAGAGAGAGAGAGAGAGAGAGAGATAGAGGTAATAAGAACAACTTTTGGGTTGCCAGGTGAAAATCTCTCCTGCTGGTGCTGCAGACATAGACTAGAGATTTTACTGTGCAATTATGCAAGAGTGTGGTTATGGAGTCATAATTATAAGTCATAATCACTATGGCACAAAATGGTACAAACCACCTATGAGGTTGTTTTTCACGGGAGGACTTTCTCTATCGGACACACCGGATTATGAGACGTTTTGCATCTATTTTTAGTCATTTTAAATCTCATTGCAATAACTTTGGGTCTCTTTATGGATAGTCTCGCATTGGCCCTAGTCTCGCGTTGGTTCTACCAAACATATTTTCCAGGATAGGAGAAAAAAAGGCCCTGGGTTGTTTGCATCTCTTTACAGTAAAGCAATCACAATCGTCTTGGGCGGCGCTAAGCTCCGGACATAGCGACGCTGGCTCTGTAAAATAGTTTTGGGAAGGAACTTGTTTTGGTGGAACATTTGGAGCATGATAAAAGAAAACGCCACATAAAATATTAAATGAAGCTAACTGTTCACACAATATAGTAAGTAAGCTTTTTAAATTGGCTGTTTGTATTCAGTTACACAGTTACTTTAGGGATTCCACACATGTCCAGGTCCATTTTCTCTCTGAATAACGTCATTTAACAAGCAACAACCACAGCGGCCCACCAGGAGTGTAAACTTCCGGCTGTCCTCCCTGAGTCTTTATCTCCAATGAACACAGCGTGCATTTGTGTGTGTGTGTGTGTGTGTGTGTGTGTGTGTGTGTGTGTGTGTGTGTGCATGTGTGTAGTGCGTGTGTGTGTGTGTGTGTGTGCGTGTGTGTGTGTGTGTGTGTGTGTGTGTGTGTGTGTGTGTGTGTGTGTGTGTGTTACAGTGTGTGGGTAGTAAGTAAGTCAAAGTGTATTAATTATAGTTTCAACATGTGGAGTCTGTCATGTCAAACTATCCCCTCCTACAACAAATTGAGTTTCACACTGATGAAAAAACACTGATAAAGCATGACTCATCTCTTTTCGTACTTCAAATACTTTATTGGGTCTTAGAAATAGAAATATAAGATATCAAATAGAAGTAGAATATATCAATATTCCACATTGAAACACCACGTGAAAAAGATATGTTTAAGAAAGAGAGGGAAATGAACGTATTTCTCAAAATACTTGGTTCAAGTAGTAGAAAAGAAGAAAAAAGAAAGAAAAAAATCTATAATCAACACAGATTCCCCACATTTCTGTACTTCTGCTTAAACTGTCCACATACATACAAAAGGTGGCATGACGTTGGTGGGATGTTGCAAGCATAACAAAGCGGGCAAAATCATGTTGTACAGGAAAAAGGTGAGGGTAGAAAAAGTGAAGCAACTCTTGAACAAAACAGTGACTGTAGAAAAGAAAGCTACATGAGGGCTTGCACTTGAGCTGAAAAACATTTCTCATCTTCAATCACTGCAGGCTGAAATAAGCTAACGATCAGGAGTCGTCCACACCCCCCCCCCCGAACCCTCCCTCCCCTCAACAAAAAACCCAGAAAAAAAACATGCTGCTCAAAGCATCATCTGAGACATTTGCAAATATGTGAGAAAGCAGTAGCCTGAAGGTCTGGGAAGTGGCTTTGTAAATGTCAGCTTAGGGTAGTGTGACACACATTAAAGCGTATAGTTGAATTAGACTGAGGGTGATAGAAGGCAAGGCTGTGGCAGCAGTAGCGGTCAAAAGTGTGAGTGAATTCAACAACTTGACCCACCTGCAACTCAGCCTCACCACCAACTCTACTGTTGTTTAACATCGCACACTGCATGGTTCAATAGGGTTAAAAATGTGCCAAATGCATGGTTCATCTGGACAAAACGACTGTGCAAGTTTCTCAGAAACTGGCACAAAAAGAAATGGATACAGACACTGCGACAAACAAACCAAAAGTGTTTAATAGAACATGACTCACAAGGAGTGAGAAATTGAAAACAGAGAAAAGGAAGTGTAAGCTGAGGGACGATAACTAGCCTATATTTGTAGGGAGTGTCCCACGAACACGCACACACACTCACACTCACATGCACACTACTCACACACTCTCTCTCTCTCTCTCTCTCTCTCTCTCTCTCTATCTTCCCCGTGTCAACTTCATTTCCTCCTTACATGAGCTTGCTTGTAAAGCAATATTAGGGATAGTTGACAGCAGGCGAGCAAACGCAAGAGGTGAAGGAGCACATAGATCTGTACTTGTGGTGCAGACAGAGGATTTTTTTTCTTCTTCTCAGAAAGTGAGAAATTTAGAGAGTGGCATATCTGAAATTGATTTTATTGTTATTTCAGTTTAATTGCTTAAGAACATTTTTAGTATTTAATATCCCCAAGGAGTTTCAGAGGAGCGTGTGAAAACTGACCTGTGCGGCTGGATGGTTGGCTGAGCTGTGGGGAAACATCTGGTGCACATTTAAATCCAAGGTAATCTCTTTCTGAACTACCTTGAACAAATAACAATAGGACGTTATTTATTTATTTATTCATTGAGCATGTTGAAGCTGTCTCTTCTTGTATGCTTGCAGTACTCGGGGTATGTAGAAATCACTTTGTTTCCCAGAAGCTGGTTGCATTGCATGTACTTGCTGTAAGCACAGTAGACAAAACCTCCTGAGGCCATGTCTCTCAGTCTGTTTCTGTTTGCTATTTCTTAGTTTTTTCTCGTCTCTCTTTGTTTCTCTTCCCAGTTTCTTTGCTTTACCTAACCCTGACCCTATCTCTTTCAGTATCCCTTCCTCGCCACATCAGGCCATTTTACCATTAGTCCTAACATCCCAGTTGAGTGTGATCTGGTGGGATGGCAGAGGGCGGTGTGGGTACATGCCCCCAGGTGTTTGTGGTGGACAGCCAAGCCAACTACGTCTCTGTGCACAGTGGGAAGAAACCAAGATGGGCGAGAGTAGGCCAAAGGTTTCTTCTCCTGATGGTGGGACTTGCCCTGTTTGGACTTGTTGTCGAGGGATGTTTTATCTACAGTCTATACAAAAAAACGCAGGTGAGAGACAGCTTGAAGCAAATGGAAATTCCTATCCTTGAGAATTTCCCTATTTTCTTCTACGTCATAACCAGTCACAGACACTAGTGGACAGCTGAACACATTTGTTTGTAGGTTGTTATTTGCCCTTTAAGTTACAGGACCATGATGGCAAATGCGTCAAATTGACTCTTTCTCTATAGTTTTACTTCCCTTTCTTTTCTCTCTCAAGAGCAAACCCACAATATAACTTCACTTTTTAAAGAAAGTTTCATAATGTTGTTTATTACACATCTGCCTCGATTATATTGTACACTTTGAATGTTATGTAATATTCACTACAGTTTAAAATCAAACCTTAGAGACTGTACAATGTGCTAAGATAACCCACCCTTTACCAGCCACTGTATTTCTCAGTAGCTAAAAGACAGGAAGTTGGCGTGTGTTTATATCACATGAAAACTGAGGCATTCAAATACCTTTATGACCAAATAAAATAAAAACTAGTAGTCATGGTTATAATGTAAATTTACTATTGGTTCCCATGAGGCAGGGCACTTCCTGTTCTTACGTGCTCTTGAACTATTGACATCTTGCTGGCAAACACAGATTTTGTTACTCACCCATATGATCATTTTGTATTTTTCACCCCCTTTTTTCTTCTTCTCACTGCAGGAATTTTCCCTCTGTAAGTCTCATCCTCTCTGCCAGAACATGTCCAATTCCCAAACATCTGGTCAGCAGGTAAGTGTGGGTGTCCAGTTCACATATCTGTGGCCGCTGTAGAGTCACTGTCGTACTGCTGTGTGTGTGGGAGTTTTCAGCTTTTTTCTGTTTCAGGGTGGCACCATAATGAGTCAAGTTGGATCTAAAGGTAAGGAGTTACTCTCGCTCTCTCTGTAATCATAACTGATTATGATGGGTCTCACAAGTATGAGATTGAGATATTGCACATGCAAAACCTCACACATTTACGTTGATTGGTTTGATGGTCTGACCCTTCTTTCTTGAACAGAGTCCAATGAGATTCCCACAGTGCGACCACATCTGGAACAGGTCCAACAGAGACCTTTTGCTCAACTGATAGGTTAGAACCCTCTCAACACTCAATACAAAACATTGTATATGATCTTAATGATTAATTTAAACTATTCTCCTTAATTTTCTTCTTTCTCATCTTGATCCCAGGCTCCAACAATCCTAAAGGGCTGGACAATGTGGTGCAGTGGGAACATAAAAATGGCGAAACCATCACCTACAACATGGGCTACGAAAATGGCCGGTTGTTGGTTGAGAAGGACGGTTACTACTACCTCTACTCCAAAGTGACATTAGATGTTGCAGAAGAGTGTTTGCTTATCCAGCACATGGTCATGAAAGACACAACTGCCTACGATGAATCTATAGAACTTATGCAATCAAAAAGGTTAGTCAATGTACCAATCCTTTCCTTTGTCGAAGCACATGTGCTTACCAGTGCTTACATGACTTTAACCAATTTGTAGCTTTGAAATTGAAATCGGTGCTGTCATTTTTATGTTGTGGTAAGTTTGCTTTCTGACATATCGGGCATGTTTCCTTTAGTATACGCTGCCGGACCCAGAAAACTTTGACTGCAAAGGCTTCAGGTGGGGAGGATCTGTGGAACAGTTTCCTGGCTGGGATCTTCCACCTGCGGAGCGGAGATAAAATTTTTGTCACATTGAACAAAATAGATAAGATTCGTACAGGACCTGCTGAAAACCTCATGGGAGCCTTTATGATATTTCCAGACAATATACAGCAATAATACCTCTGTCCCAGAACATATTGTGGGCCCTATCTTGCACCCAGTGCAATTGACTCTGTACACCGACGCATGTATCATTCCTATTTTGCACCCGACGCACAGCGGACTTTTCACTCCACAGACTCACGTCGGTAAATTAGGGAATGAACCTGCGCTCCCAGGGGCGGTTCAGCAAAAAGAGGAGGCGTGTTCTGGCGCTAACATTTAATGCTATTTTGCAGTTTCAGAAAACAATTCCGCCACAGACCAGGAAAAACGTAGTCTAAAGTCAGTGGCGCTTATTCAGATGCTATTTTCAGAGCGCATGCTTGAGTGTGCTCACCGCGCATACACTTTGCTTCTCTCATCTCACGGACCCAGCAGTTCCCGTTTTTGCAAACCATACATAAATACAAGGAAAAATATGACCTTTTTTTACACAACGTGCATAAATCATGAATGTGTTGATGACATAAATGAGGAAATATTAGAGGACTTGCGCCCGACTTGATGTTGAACTGCATGTGCAGATGCCACTTAACCCAAATGCCCCATCAACAGCACGAGAGAGGAGAGACAGAAGAGCTGCATCGTCTATAGTGAGGTAATCTCGGTCTAATGTTAGACTACATTGCAAAAAATTTCACCATACCGCTCATACCATACCATCACCGCTCCTGGCGTGCGCCCATGGATGTATTAAGAGCGTGCGCCAGGCAAATCCGCCATTACAATAGCTATCCGCCATGGAACAAGCGTGCCTGCTTTTAAAGGGAATGTGAGATAACGCTCTGATTGGTTTAATGCACGTTACGCCCAAACCACACCTATGAGTTATGTAGCTACTTCAGACCAACCCATTTTAGATTTGCCTTGCGAGATCTGCCCACAAAGCTACTTGCGTTTGGCGTTCGATACTTGCGTTTCAGATTGTTAAAATAGGGCCCATATGTATATGTCTCTGTGCTACACCATATGTTGTGGTGAATTGTATATATGTAAAGAACAATATATATAAGATAAATTATACTGTACTCAATTAATGTATTTGAATCCCTTATGAATAAGCCACAAATGGTTGTGATATAATAAAAAGTATCTGATATTCAGATATAATCCTACTTGATAATTTGTTGTATAGATTGTTGTGTGAATAAAATACTTTCTTATCAAACAAAAATGTGAGGTGGCATCAGTTCCTAAAAATGTTATATGGACAGATAAAAAAAAAATCAACAAGAAAAATGTATTAAATAGATTACCTGTTACCTGATACATTATGAACAGATTTCTATTCTGCTCACATTTCAAACTGTGCAAACACACAGCAAACAGTTTGGAACCAACTTAGATAGCTTAAGCACACTGACACAAACCACAGTTGCAGATTTATTGATACACAACATACACCAACGCCTCAGTGTGTGTGTGTGTGTGTGTGTGTGTGTGTGTGTGTGAAGAGCAGGATGTGGTTGAGTAAGGATGCACCATGGAGAGGATGGAGGGGAAGGGTTGCTGAGGTGCTGAGGTTGGTGTGACTGACTCAGCTATTTTCACAGTGTACAGGGGAACGTTTTGCAGACATTGCAGCAGTGTCATATGGGAAAAAAGACATACTGAGGTACAGAAAAGTTAAGTAAAGGAGAGGTCGGCAAATAATGAAGGAATTCTGCCAGGGAAATAGAAAAAACACAAAAAGCAAAGCGCAACGATGAGAAAATTGTGAAGACACAGGAAACTGTGTAGACAGGTACACAGACAGGTAACCATATGTGTGTGAGTGGAAAGACTGACCTCAGATGCAACGGAGACATTTGGGTCATTTCCTGCTGAGATGCAGATAAACATCTTTGTATCTAAGTGAAACAAACACACAACACGATAATACTCTTGCAGCTTGAGCATGACAGCTTTGCACAGGAAGACACCTCATGCCAATGACAGTGTTGGAAGATATCAAGTGTATTTGTTCAAGTGCTGTACTTAAAGGGGTGATAGAATGATTATATAGGGTATTTCACACTGTTCCTTATGGTCTCCTAATGGGGTATGTAACATTGGTTGGGCTGAAAATGGCCTGGTTGATATTTTATTGGCCCTTATGCATCCCTGTGTTTTGGCCCTATTTGTAACAAGAGCTTTTCTTCCAAATATGGTATGGTCATGAATATTTAGATGAACTGCGCGCTGATTGGTTGAGCGACTTGCCATACGCACATATTAGAGACACGCGCTGATTGGTTGAGCGAATCCCCAATACACATACATTAGAGAAGCGACAGAATCTCATATTCCAGACACTGCAATGTTTCATTACCAAATTCACTTCTGAGACTTTTTTAAGCGAGAAATCAACTATATAAAGCTCAAATATGGGCCGTTTTACAAAATTTGATGGCTAATTGCAAATTTGGTAAGACGTGTCGGACTTTAGGAGCTCCACACAGTCTGACGAGAAAGCGGCAGCCTGCTGGGCTCCATACCCAGCGCAAAGTCACCCTTTGTGGATACTGCACTACGGGGCTCCGCGGCCAGCTGCCGGCATAACCATAATATATTTACGGTTTGAATTTCGTCACGCCACTTTGATTTTAAGGCATTTTTATGAACGTGAGGCGTCTTTGTAGGACGAGCAGCAATATGATCCCATTCATTACAATGGGGAAATACCGCAGCTAGCTAGCTACACTTTCGCCATAACTAAATTATATTTACAGTTTGAATTTCGTCACGCCACTTATATAACATCATTCCCCAATGTCTTATAAAGCTAACCGTTGTGTCCGATTTGATTTTAAGGCATTTTTATGAACGCGAGGCGTCTTTGTAGGACAAGCAGCTGCTTGCTATATGTCCCATTCATTACAATGGGGAAATACCGCAGCTAGCAGCTACACTGTCGCCATAACTAAATTATATTTACAGTTTGAATTTCGGCACGCCACTTATACAACATCATTCCCCAATGTCTTATAAAGCTAACCGTTGTGTCAGATTTGATTTTAAGGCATTTTTATGAACGCGAGGCGTCTTTGTAGGACAAGCAGCTGCTTGCTATATGTCCCATTCATTACAATGGGGAAATACCGCAGCTAGCTAGCTACACTGTCGCCATAACTAAATTATATTTACAGTTTGAATTTCGTCACGCCACTTATATAACATCATTCCCCAATGTCTTATAAAGCTAACCGTTGTGTCCGATTTGATTTTAAGGCATTTTTATGAACGCAGCATGCGCTTTGTAGGACGAGCAGCTGCTTGCTATATGTCCCATTCATTACAATGGGGAAATATCGCAGCTTGCTCACTTTCGCATAACTAAAGTATATTTACAGTTTGAATTTCGTCACGGCATGAATATTACAGGTTCCTCAAGGTCTTACAAAGCTTAGCTAACACTTGTCCGATTTCGGATTTCAATTGAATGTATTTTTGTGAATGTCAGAGTTAGGAGGAGGCTAGCTAGCTCTCATTGATGGACTCCATCTCACCGCGGCTCTATCAATGAGACTCGCGGACAAGAGGCGTTTATTTCCCCGATTGTTTGTTTAAATAACTCAACACACATACCCATTATAAGATTTACTGGAACCTGCGGGCTGCGGTAAAAGATTGCGGGCGTAACAAGCTCGCTGACACTGCGGTCAGGGTGGCGATGTAGCAACCCAGGCAGCACCAACACCGGCACTAAACTCCGACACACAGTCGGAGAAAATTTGCAATTAGCCATCCATTTTTGTAAAGCGGCCCATATTTGAGCTTTATATGGTTGATTTCTCGCATAAAAAAGTGAATTTTGTAATGGAATAGCAGAGATCTGCGTGACCTAGCTAGATTCAGAAGACTACCTGATCTCAGGTCAGTTGTGTAGCCTATGTAAATGTTGGGGCGTTAGCTTTGTTGGGATTCGCCCGTTTTCAGCGGCAGTTTCAAAATATGAGATTTTCATAGTAAAGGGGTGTCAGTGGGACTTTGAGCTTCTATGTATGTCCTATTTACCCACCGAACTGTCGTTATTCAACTATGACAGGGTAAAATCGGTTTTGCATTCTATCACCCCTTTAAGTACAATTTTGAGTTACTTATGCTTTACTTTTACTTTTTGTTTCTATCTTGTGCCACTTTATACCTATTTTCCACTGCATTTCAAAGGCAAACATACTTTCTACTCCATTACATTCATTTACAGTTGTTCTCCATTGGTTTGGCCAAACCACTTGGCAATTGTTCACAACAGCATTGAATTTCTCATTCATTTCATCAAATTGCAAATGTCTTAGTTAATGTCTCAATGTCTCAGTACATCTTTGGAAATTATTAAGTACAGGTAGCCTACATTTAGCACAATTTCCAAGTGAATAGATCTTGTTGATCTAAACTGATTGTTGATTCTCAGTCTAATGGTTGTTCTCTCCAAAACGTGTCAGCGTCATTTCATTGTATAAGTCATCACATTGTATAAGTCATCACATGCACAATAGTCTGTTCAATTGTCAAAAATAGTCAAGAACATAATACCATGAATACCATATAAGAATCTCTTGGAACATTTGATAAATTGATTACAGCAATTGACAGTCAGGTGAAACTAGAACTTGACTAACGGAGGAGGAGTTTCACACATCTCAGATGACCAATCAGTTACCTGACAGGTGCTGTCCATGATTGTGAATGCTGCCAAACATTTATATATAGAGCTTGATCATGCAGGACCAGTACAATTTCTGAACATGGAGGCACCTGGCCAAGTAAATGAACAAGGGCAACTGCCTGCTCGAGGAAGAGGAAGGAGGAGTAAGGGTGCGTGGTGGTGGAATAGGGGGAAGAGGCCGAGGTGCACGAAGACACC
Organism: Perca fluviatilis; assembly: GCF_010015445.1. NCBI lineage: Eukaryota > Metazoa > Chordata > Actinopteri > Perciformes > Percidae > Perca > Perca fluviatilis. The sequence continues at coordinate 18,639,100 of NC_053112.1, forward strand.
ATGCTGTCCCGGATGAAATTTGGGCCACAATTATAGACCATGTCATCAACCATGGCCTCACAATGGCGGAGGCAGGTTGCCGAGTGCAGCCTAATGTGCCTCGCTCTACAGTCTCCTCCATCATCCAAACCTTTCGCAGGGAAAACAAGTATGTAGTCAGTCAATGATGGAATTATATGTTGTTTAGGACAGGACACTGTGCATAGAGCAAGAAATATATTTATTTACTCATTTACCTATTCATTTAGTGTGTGTGTGTGTGTGTGTGTGTGTGTGTGTGTGTGTGTGTGTGTGTGTGTGTTTGTGTTTGTGTTATAGGCCTACAGTAATATCTTACCTCAATGGGATGTTATAATACTAAAAATACAGTTTACAGTAGTATTCCAGTCACTGTGCAGTGATGCATTAGAATTGTGGTAAAGTTACTGTAAGTAAAACAACAATACAATTACATTGGTAACTCATTCTGTAAGGAAAAAAAAAGGTAAAAAAAAAAAAAGGGGGGGGGGGTTTGGGGGTTTTGGGGGGGGGGGGGGGGGGCCCGCGGCGGGCGGGCCGGGAGAGAAAACCCCCCCCAACAACAAGAACAAGAGATCTGTAACATGGTGATTGCAAATAATGCCATCACATTGACACAGATCCGCGCTGCAATCCTACAAGACAATGCCATATTCCAAAATGTCAATAGACTGTATATTGAAGAAGCATCAGATGACAATGAAGCAAATTTACAGGGTACCATTTGAGAGGAACTCTGATAGAGTGAAAGCGCTGCGGTACCAGCATGTACATGTAAGTCAGTCACTGGTTGTCCATCATTATAACCTTTTTACAATTAAGCAGTGGTTCCCAAACTTTTTTGGCTTCAGTACCCACTTTACCTGATTTCTGAATCCAGGTAATCCAGGTATGAAAGTATTTGATTTATCTGACTTCAACATTTTGCCTAAAAACTGCAGCTTACTGTATGATGCAATTATCATTATAATCCTTAATTTGAAGAATATACCATACAATAAGAAAAAGGGTCAAAGAGCTGCAATTAGTGCCTCCCATGTAAATCTATCTAATACTGTGGGCTTTACTGTAACATTTCAGTAAGTCTAGTCATTGATGATTTTCCCCCTCCCCTTTCTGTCAAATACCCAATGTAGTACCTCTGCATAGGGCTACATGTACCCCAGGTTTGGAACCACTGGAATAGTGGCCAGTAGTATATTGAACTTGTGGAGAACATAGAACATTCCTATGTAGTTGTCTGTAACTGTAGTGTATGACTCTTCTGTATGACTGATTTGATGTTTTGAAGGAAACAAGACCCCTTACATCCTCGTGTTTATGGATGAAGCTGGCTTCAACCTGGCCAAGGGCCGAAGACGTGGCCGTAATATTATTGGCCACTAGGCCACGGTGGATGTCCCATGCCAGCGAGGGGACAATATAACGATGTGTGCTGCCATTTCTGAGAATGGTGTGGCCAATCACATCCCCAGTTTTGGCCCATACAATACACAGAAGCTCCTCATCTTCTTGGACCGCCTTCATTTTGATTTGATCCCTGAAAATGAGAGAGGTCTCGTAGGGCCTCACCTACCACAATATGTCATTGTATGGAACAATGTGAATTTCCACCGCGGTCCGCTCATCAGGGCCTGGTTCACCACTCATCCAAGGATGGTCATGGTGTTCCTACCACCTTACTCTCCTTTCCTCAATCCTATTGAGGAGTATTTCTCCGCTTTGAGGGGGAGAGTGTATGAGCATCGGGCTCAAGATCAGAGGTCCCTTCTCCATGCAATGGACGCTGCGTGTGAGGATATTACAGGAGATCAGTGTAGAGGATGGTTGCGACATGCATGCCGTTTCTTCCCTCGTTGCATCGCAAGGGAGAATATACGCTGTGATGTGGACGAGAATCTGTGGCCAGACAGACAGCAGCTTGTGGATGGCCAGGAAGGTGAGGACAGCGACCAGTGAAGAACTGTTAGTTGTGAAACTCCAGCTTTATTTACAGCACTGTAGGCTACATATAAGTTTCCTTGTTTTTTGTTTATTTATTTTTTGTTTGTTTATATTACAGTATATTATGCTGTATACATTTTCTTTTTACTCAGATGTATGGAAGTTACTTATGTGTGTGAATAAAAATGGTTACAATTTCCTTGGCAGTATGAGTGCAATGTGTGATGTCAAACCTTGGAGGCTACTCTTACCATAAACATTTTTTCTTCAGTTTTATACACAATTGTATTCTGTTAGCTAGACAAAAAACAGTACAGTAACCATTGTCAATGAAGGACTGGGCTAAGACTGAAAGGTGGACATGAGGGATATTTCAATGGTCCTCTGCCATAGTGAAAAAACATCTAAACATTTTGACTTGCGTCTCATAGAAGTATACTGTACATTGTAGATTCTCACTGAAGGCATCAAAACTATGAATGAACACATATGGAAGTATGTACTTAACAAAAAAGTGTGAAATAACTGAAAACATGTCTTATATTTTAGATTCTTCAAAGTAGCCACCCTTTGCTTTTTTTATTAATAAGGGAAAAAATTCCACTAATTAACCCTGACAAAACACACCTGTGAAGTGAAAACCATTTCAGGTGACTACCTCATGAAGCTCATTGAGAGAACACCAAGGGTTTGCAGCGCTATCAAAAAAAGCAAAGGGTGGCTACTTTGAGGAATCTAAAATATAAGACATGTTTTCAGTTATTTCACACTTTTTTGTTAAGTACATAATTCCATATGTGTTCATTCATAGTTTTCATGCCTTCAGTGAGAATCTACAATGTAAATAGTCATGAAAATAAAGGAAACACATTGAAGGAGAAGGTGTGTCCAAACTTTTGGCCTGTACTGTATAAATGTTGGGTGTAGTTGGGGTGCACTGTTGAGTGCATGTCACACAGTCCTACCAATGGTTTCACACTATCTACTGATCAACAGGGGGCAGTAATGCGTCAACAAAGACAGGGAAGATAGATAGATAGATACCGATGGATGGATGGATGGATGGATGGATACTTTATTCATCCCGAGGGAAATTTTATGCATCCAGTAGCTTAGACAAACAACACAACAAACACACATACACACATATATCGCACATACATAAAATCACTCAGAAATTTAAATAGTTAACAATTTGTGAAGTGATTACAAAGGTCTGGTATGGACTGACCATGTGATGCAATGACCATGATAAGGTGCTATGGTATAGTGTGTGCAATGGTGGTAGTGCAAAAGTGAACAGTGCAGGGATTGAACAGTGCAATAGCTTATTATTAAATATTAACAGAACAATTTAAAACAGGAAATAAGTTATAAGATGTAGATGTTATGACCACAGTCCAGATTGTGTAGGAGGGCTAATATAGCCTATAAGACAGTCAGGTGTACAGCAGACAAAGTGATATAATGGTAGGGGCTGAGAGAGACAGGCTCATGCTGAAAAGTCCATTTCTCCCCTCCCCCTTTGTGTGGTATTGAAGAGATGGATGGCCCTGGGGACAAAGGACGGTGACAGAAGTCTGCCACTGAACATGCTTCTCTGTTTAATGAACGTGCTGTGTAGTGGGTGGCGGTGATTGTCCATGATCGCCAGCATCCTACTCATGGTCCGTTTCTCTGCAGTTGCTGTGAGCGACTCCAGCTCAATGCCAACAACAGAGCCAGCAACAACAACAACAACAACGGCAACAAGAATAAGAAAGAAAGCCAGCACGTTTACATGCATGATTTAATGAATACTTTAGAAATTGGCATTGCAAATGTTTTTGTTAGATTATTTTTTGGGGCTTTTCCCTTTATTATAGTGACAGTGGATAGACATGAAAGGGGGAGAGAGATGGTGGATGACACTCGGCAAAGGGCCGCAGGTCGGATTCGAACTCCGGCCGCTGCTGGACTGGTGCGAATGCTCTTACTGGGTGAGCTAGAGGACGCCCCACATTGTGGTGTTTCTTTTAAGCGTACAAAAGTTATGTTTACATTCAGTGTTACTCACCATGCTTCCTCATAAAACATTTGCAAAGCTGATTTTTTAAAGGTCCCATGGCATGAAAATTTTACTTTATGAGGTTTTTTAACATTAATATGAGTTCCCCCAGCCTGCCTATGGTCCCCCAGTGGCTAGAAATGGTGATAGGTGTAAACCGAACCCTGGGTATCCTGCTCTGCCTTTGAGAAAATGAAAGCTCAGATGAGCCGTTTTGGAATCTGCTTGTTATGAGGTCATAAGGTTACCTCCCCTTTCTCTGCTTTGCCCGCCCAGATAATTTGGCCCACCCATGAGAGAGAGACATCATGGCTTTCAAACGAGAAAAGTGGCAGTTGGTCAAGGCCACACCCCTACCATCCACCTTGCCACTCCCTCTCTCCTCCTCAATAGCTTCAGACACAGAAATGGCACATCCTAAGGAAAGCTCATTGTAGGACTGGCTCTAGTGGCTGTAGTTCTGCACCAAAGCTACATTTCGGGAAAGAGACTTCAGATACAGTATTAGGGGACCACTAAGGTCTATATAAAAGCATCCAAAGAGCACCATGTCATGGGACCTTTAAATAATTTTCAGTCGTCCATTGTTTCTTTACATGTTTACTAGTTTTTAGTCTTCGGTGCATTGTTGCATTTCTTGGTGCGTTACCACCGCTTGTAGAACAGTTGAATAGTGGGAAACCATTTTTGAATGTGAATCACGTCACCTCTGTGCATGTGCACAATACAAACAAAACAAGGACCCAATAATAACGAAAAAAACTATTCTGTAGCGCTACTATAGGTCAAAAATAGGTTATTTTACTACAACTTGGCAGTGGAAACAAGTTACTAACACAACAATAACATATTATCACCTATTAAGTACAAACGTGTTTGCAAACAGTTGCTTTTTTACACATCCAGCAGTTATGGAGCAACAATATCATTTATTTGTGCTCGTGTCTGTGATGTATATAACAATATATATGCAATAGGGCCAATTCACTCTGTGTTTGGTCTCTACCAAACACATGACAAAAATATCTGGCTCTTTAGCTGCTAAATGTTCCACTATGTTCACCAGCTAATCGTCAACCATGTCTCTCTGCTGTTTGCTGCTCAGTGGAGCTTTTAAGAGCTTTTTGAAGGTAAGGCAAGTTTATTTATATAGCATATTTCATACACAGAGGCAACTCAAGGTGCTTTACATAATGACATTTAAAAAGACACAGGTAAGTAGAATAAAAGAGTAACCTATAGAAAGAAAAAAAGACAAGATAGATACAAGGCAAATGTAAACTTTTTAGTGCAAATCTAGCAGAGAATGCAATTTCAAATAAAAGTCAGCAATGCACATAAGTCTTTAGCCTGTAGCTACAATTGGTGCAAATCTGAGATATTCTGGCAGTTTGCTCAAACAGTAGATGGGATTATAACTAAATGCAGCTTCAGAAATGCATTTAGGCCCTAAACTATTAAATGATGTATAGACAACCAGCAGTAACCTAAAGTCAAGGCTAGAAGTGACTGGTTGCCATTGCAGAGACCTGCATGAGAATTGGTGTGATGTGTTCAGCTTCCTTAGTCTTTGTGAGAACATAGCAACGGCATTGTGAATGAGCTGAAGCTGCCTTTGTGCTTCCTTGGAGAGACCTGAGAAAATACCATTACAGTAGTCTAATCCAAAGGTTATCAATCTTTTTTCAGCCAAGGACCCCTCAACACAGAGAATATACCAGGGACCCCCTCGTGTATGTCACTTGAAAAAATATGACGTAGCCTATTTGTCTTAGTTATGGTATGTGAAAGAACAACAAAAAGATTTTATTAGAAAGAAATTAGATGAATTAAACATATTTACAGCAGAATTAGATTTGTCAGATTATAATGTAATCTATGAACTAGTATGAATTGAAAAAAAAAAAGTCAAGATATTTTAAATGCATGTGTGTCTCTAAAACGAGGAAGTGGTTTTCACAGCTTTTCTGTTGAGCTGCTAACACAGTTACTCTTTTAAACTGTGACAGAAACATTCACCAAAATAACATGACCTCATTATTGACAAATATTCAGTAAACATATCTAATCACTTTTTATTACTTCTGGTTTAACTGAGAGCTATCTGACTTGATTCTCTTACTCAACCAAAAGTTATTTTCTTAACAAGCGCTGTATATCTTTGACAACAGGATTCTGACTGTGATTTTTAACAGGAGAGTAACTCACAGTGATTCACATTCATGGAGAACACTTCAATGTTGAATGATGTTCAATGATCTTTTCTAACACATAATAGCACATTTGGGTTTAGATTAATCACACTTTAAAGCTTGTATCTTTACGTACTGCAACTTTTCCTTTGTCACTAACCTGAGATCAAGGCATGACGTTTATTTTAGTTTTTCTAAATCCTGTTTAGATATGTATGTAACTTTCACTACATACTTAAGGTGATAATAGGCGGACTTCGTTATTGACTTGATTTGGCTGTTCAAATTGAGATCAGAATCCCAAATAACGCCAATATTTCTGACTTGTTTTTTTGAAGAAGAACCTCCACTTTTAGCCTTTCTTCATTAGCACCAAAGACAATGATCTCAGTTTTTTCTTTATTTAATAGAAAATTCTGTTTCGTCCAACCATTTATTTGGTCAATGCATTGATGCAGCCGAGTCTATTGGAGCATAGTCAGTCTGTGAAAGTGCTATATAAAGCACAAGCTATAGAGTACAAGCTAGACTTTTTCAAATCTCATTCAGCATTTCATCTTAGATATTTGAGCATTCCTTCTGCTTCGTGTGTGCACTGAGAAGCCGTAACTAAGTTTTCACTTGGGGTTATTTCACACAGGAGGTGTAATTGTGTTTGTTTGCTGGCCCACATAGAGATTTTTTTTTTCCAAACCACACTGTTTGGTAAATAAACAGGAAGTGATGTAAATCCAGTTCCCGGTATGGGCCGCGTAACAGCAAGGAACTTTCCCTGACCTAAACCTTTCATACATCCAACTTGTAACTTTGTCACGATTACTTTCACACTCGTCATTTGCCACTCACACCAAAATTATCTCAGTGTTCACCATTTCCAAGTTTAATATGGATTACAATAAAATACATTACATTTACCAGTTTGTAGTTTGTCCATAGGACTTACAGTACATATCTTTCAAAAACAAAACATTTCATGAGTCCACATATTAAAGATATTTTAGTCATTCTGGTTATGTTTTGATTACAGAAGGATAATTTTTTATGGGACCTTGTTTCTGTAAAAGTCATTTAAGTGCAGAGTGTTACTCATCACTGAAGAGATAAATGACTTCACTTTAACTACACTAGATCTTAATGAGGTCTCTGAGGAGCTTGTTGGGGTTTTGGAGCAGAATTATAATGACACATTTTTGTAAGCCTAAACTATATGCCCTCAGCCATTTATGAAATGAAAACTGAGCTATAAAGTCACACTTAACTCAATGTAGGCTATTTAAACTTGCAACATATTGCACATGAACATGAATGTAGTGATATCTACATCAAAATAAAGGTGTATAAAATATTTATATAAATAGTTCCAAATAAATACACAATATACAAAGTAACATATTTACACATATACAGAATGAGGTGAGTGTCTAGTCTTTTTCATACGCTGTTTGCATCATCTCTTTAGATTCCACCTTAAAATCCTGATGACCTTCATTGTCTTAGTTTGCAAGAAATCTGGTCATAGCTTTGAAAATGGCACAGACGCCTGCCCATTTTCACCTACTTGGACTTTAAGTACACAAAAACGAGTGTTGTTCTTTAGTTACTGCCCAAAGGTCATTGGGTGGATCTGCATTATAATGACAGATGTACAATGTCCACATTAGTCCACAAGGAACATCCCCAATTTTGAGCCGCTCAGCTCCAATTTCCAGTTCTCCAGTCCCTTTGGTACAATCATCTGAGTGAACAGTTTCTCTTCATTGAGCTGGCTCACTGTCCAGCACTGTCTGCTCACAGGTGTTGAATCTGCCAAAGCCGGAAGCTTCACTTCGCAGGTGAGCTTATCGCCCACATTCACCCTGAGGATGCCTGCGTTGCAGTTGTAGGTGCAGGTGAGGTTGAGCTCAATGTACATGAAGTAGGTCCCCACCTGTTTGGCCTTCAGCCAATGCTGCTCTGCATCAAACCAGAAGTTGCTTCCTACCGACCTCCCAGCAGCGTAGTGGACTGGAGCCCAGTGCATGGTGGAGTTCTTCAACTTGCCTGCAGGAGAAGACAAACACATCTAATTTAGATTATGTTTACACAGAGCAACAACAGGCTTGATAGTTACATTCTGGCATTGTCTGGCCTTAAGTCTGACATGATTAAGGACAGCTAAAAATAACTAAATCTTTTTCATGTCATTTTAGTGATGCAAATGAAGGATCTTTAAAATTTGGAAATTACACTGTCTATGGTGAGAATAAAAGTTCTACATTATGGCCCTAAAGGAAGACCCCATTCTCATCTCCATACTCTAAAAAAAAAGTTTGCACAATTTTGTGAATCTGTCACTAAACATTTATGTTATGTTGCTGCTTTAAATAAAAGCGGACTTACTTGACAGGGCTTCCAAATAGGCAAAGTTCTGCATCTGTTGACAAAATCGAAAATAAAATGGATGATTAAAATGTGCAGAGGACATGGGTCAAACTTTAAATAGGAGGGGGGAAAAGGTGATTGTTCAGATGTTAATAACAGGAGTCATTTGTTTACCTTGTATGCTGGGTCAGGGGTGTCTCCTGACAGCTTCGACGTTTCAGGCTCAACATGCCGACGCGGGAGTTTGGACTGCAGCTCGGACCGCAGCTCCATCACAACCATCAGTCCGCCGGCAGCCACAGCTGCCACTGTCACGAACAGACAAATGACTGAACCGACGAGAAAAACGTCCAGGCAGCTTCCACGGCGGCGGCTGCTCTTCTGGAGAGACTCAATGTCCATTTCTTTATCTTGGTGTCCCATCAATCGGCAGGATGCCTGAGCTTCAGGGAGACTGTTCAAACCGTACAGTTTTTAGACTCAGTGAACAAAAGGCTTTAGAAGTTGTAAAGCTCCAGATGTTCGGGGGTTTACCTCCACAAAGATAGTCCTCTTGATATCACACAGCCCAGTCCGCGTCTTAATGTGAATGTCGCGTCTGTGAGCACCATGATGGCTTTTTATACTATACAGTAGCCTACTAGGCTGTACACACAGTTTCAGACACGGAGGAAAAACGCGGAAGTCATGGATTTCCCTCTCGCCTCCTCACACACACCCCCCTCCTCCGCTGCATGAAAGCAAGTTGAGAAAACGAGACGGAGACTTTCCGCGGCTCTCCCTGCGATTGCGCAAAAACTGCTGTGCGGTGGAAAACGAAAGGGAGAGAAAATGCGCATCCACCAGCCTCACTACATTCCGAGAGAGTCAAAAGCTCGCCCTTTACACTTCGAACCTCACACGTCTGCCAAAAGTGGCACAATGGAGATAATAAAAACATAATGTGAAGGTGGACTTGATTCCCTTATTGGAAAAGTATTTTTGGCAAGTACATGTAGGCCTAGAAGAGAACCAGGTGTGCGTACGGTTGCGCGCATGCATGAGATGCAATGGGATAGGGTGGGGCACTTGTCAAGAGTAGATGTCATCATCAAACTAAAGAAAGCTCACAGCGTCACTCCTGCAGGTTCATATAGGCCTACCTGACGTGCCAGAACAAATCAGAATGTACATTTTGCGGTTGTGCAAAAACATATGGGAATCCCCCATTGTAGTGTAGCGTGTAGTAGGCCTATGGTGGTGTGTGTGTGTGTGTGTGTGTGTGTGTGTGTGTGTGTGTGTGTGTGTGTGTGTGCGTGCGTGCGTGCGTGTGTGTGTGTGCAGCCCGGTCTCACGATTAAGAATAACGTTGACATTTACACGAACTGCCGTGAGACCAGGTTGGTGTGTGAGAGAGAGAGAGAGAGAGAGAGAAAGAGCTGCAGGTATCCCAAGACATAAAAAAAACTAGCCAACAGCCCCCACATCATGTGTGAGAGAGGGGGAGACAGAAAAGGTGAGGGAAAGGGGATGATAGGGAAAGTGATTTCATTATGTTCATGTAGCCCGTGGAATTAGATGCCACACAGGACACAATTAGCTATATCTGGGTTTTTGTGGCTTTTTTAGGTCATTTTATCATTGACCACAATTGCAACAAGTCATTTTATCAGAGTGCTTAAGCTACTGCGTTTGTTTGAAGAACAGCTCATGTGCTTACCATTTTTTTTTTTTTTTGCAGTTTTTAACACCAAAATGACTTAAAAGAAATAACACTACTTAAAAACTAGACACCATCTTGTGATGGGATCACACCAGCTGCAGCACCAAATCAAGCCAGGGCAAAATGTGTGTGTTGCGGGAGGGGGCAGCAAAGGCCCCTTCCCTACTTTCCACCGCCTATTTTTGGTGCCCTTGCTTTAAAAGGGAACTATGCCTTTTTTTTTAGCTTAATTTACCTTAACTGAAAATCTTCGGAGTCGTTGGAATGGCTATATGACTTTTTTTTTCTTGGAACTTTTGGCCGGCGATGTAACAAATTGCTTCATGGCACTGCACACACACGCCCATTCAGGAACTGGCTAACAAGGAAGCAATGGAGTTTTCCACACTATTGTCATGGCTGAGCCGGCAAAAAAGAAGCAGAAAGCTAGGAAAGCATTGTCGGAGGAACAGAGAAAGAGGAAACGGCAGACTGACCGAGCGAAGGAGTCAGACACGTAAACATAGGAGCTGCCAAATATCTATTCTGAAGCTGTAGGGGAAGCTCTATAGAGAAACCTGCGAGCAAAAAGCGAGGAAATGGCTAAAACTGCATAGCACCCCTTTAACCACATCTATTTTGGAACTCAGCCTTCATTTGAATTGCTACACACCTGTTTTGTGACTGCATCTTGTACATTTGTGATGACAAAACTATAGTTCCCGCTTCAGTAGATGTCTCCAGGACCCCACTTACCACTAACAAGACTCAAAATAGCACCACACTTCAACGGTAGCATATTGAGGGTCCCCACATGTAAACGGAAGCATTGAGAACTTTGTAAGTGTACAGACAGTTTATTGAAAACATAGATTATAAAGACAGAATTGTTTAATTCATGTTTAAAGTTATGAGTAGTCGAATCACAAATGCTTTAAGTTCAAACTGATGTTATTACAATTATAGTGTATGCTCATTATGCATATGGCCGCTGAAGTGTGGTGCTATTTTGAGCCTTGTTAGTGGTAGAAAATAGTGATTTACCATGTGCCCCGAAAGGTAACGTTAGCAGCTAACCACCGGTTTGCCGGTAGCTTGTTTAAAGCTAGAAATGCATTCGATTAGCATGAAACATGTCCCAGAGAACGGTCGACTAGGTACACATATGTTATTAACCCCTAGGTACATTTTGCGCCAGAATTGTCCTTTAACACTCACCCATCCACCCCGACCAACTCCCTACGCGGTCAGCCACGTTCTTATACAGCGGCCGCCAATGTAGTGAATACATTAACAACAACAAAAACATAAAATGCTTACAAATTACAGTGCTTAAAGTGCCCATATTATGCTCATTTTCAGGTTCATAATTCATAATTGTATTTTGAGGTTGTACCAGAATAGGTTTACATGGTTACATTTTCAAAAAACACCATATTTTTGTTGTACTGCACATTGCTGCAGCTACTCTTTTCACCCTGTGTTGAGCTCTCTGTTTTAGCTACAGAGTGAGGCATCACATTCCTATCCCATCTTTGTTGGGAGACGCACATGCGCATTAGCTAGGTAAGGACTACTAGCTAGTTACTACTACTAGCTAGCTAGCAGACAAGGGACATGTAAGTAGTTCTGTACAATTCTTTTGTCTCCCGGCTAATCCTGCCTTGTACTGAGAAACAGCTAGCTGATGTGGTATTAGCTAAAGTGGTTAGCACACACCAAATGTTTCGGCCGATGACGTAGACGGCCCTGCTGATTTGGACCAGCTCTCCCAGAGACTGAAGGCAGGATACATTCAGAAACCTGTATCTCACTCAAAACAGCATGGATGTTTTTTGTTCCAAGTTTGTAAAGTTTGGAAGGACCAAAAACACAAAATAACACCCCAAATCCCAGAAAAAGTGATTTTTTTTATAATATGGACACTTTAACTTTTGAACAATGGTTAATGAGAACAGGCTGCAATATGTGGCTGAATGGGAATAAATCCCTATAATCAGGATCCAAAATCATGTGGAAAGCCTTCAAAGAAGATTGGAGGTTGTTTTAGCAACAGATCAATGCCCTCAAGTCTAACACCTTTTTGCAAGAAGGGAATAGTGGCAAAGAACAATCAATGAGAATAGTGACAATGACAAAAACCTTCCAACTGATAGCAAGCTTAAAAGTAGCCCAACCCAGGTCAAGAAAATACAGTAATGTGTCCCTCTACTATACATCAACCTCTATGAGACAGAGTTTATAATCCTTTTTGTTTCTGTCTATAAATATCAATTTCACGCAGATAACAACATCTCCTTAAGGTACTGTGTTCAACCTATACCGTGGCCTTCGGGGGAGCCCACTTTTTCCACGAGTCCTTGCAACTTAATGACTTACAAGTGTATCCGCTACAGGATTCACCCTATCATACTTTATCAACAGGAGTAGATAGGTCAAATAGCAAACAGCCAGTCTATAAACAAAGCATCAGGCTGTCGTTGAGATTTCACATGAACAACAGTTAAAGTTACTCAGGCTACCGAAGAATACCAGAATTCCTCCATTCAATTACACCTTAGCGACGCACCCTAAGCTTCCATCCTTAACAAACAGCCATGTATATGGGCTCTTCCAGTCTCTCCACTGCTGGCTGTTCCAATTTAACGGGAGAGAGAGGAGCAAGAGGGGTTAGGATCATCTTCAGCCAGAGAGGACATTATTTCTTCATCTTCTTCTTGCGTTGTCACCCCGGTGGGAGATGTGCTAACAGGGCTTGCAACAGGTGAATTAGTCGTGCTATTAACGTCATCGCTACACAATTTCTTAATTTCTTCCAACAATTTCTTCTCAAATCTTTGAGTTAACATGTAGCCTACTAAACGTGAGTTGAATTTGCACCGCAGCGCCGCCACGCTTTGATGCTCATAACACAAATAGCATGTATAGTTATCTTTATTGAAGTGAATTAGGTTTAAATCGCCATCTTGCATGAATGAATGATATTTTTGCAGTTTTACACATAATAATCCACGATGATCACATTACACAAAACTGAAATTGCACGTCAAAATGACACATTGTCAATATCTTTAGAGACACCCCAAAATTTCACAAATCACATTTTCAGGGGAGCCCATATCTTATTAAGGGGAGCCAAGCTCCCCCTAGCTCCCCCGTAGTTCGCACACTGTGTGGAAATCATAGTGAAGATATAGGAAGTCACGAGGAAGTTGCGGAAAAAGTCTTATTACACTCTGGTGTAATGTAACACACATGGCTCATAACAATGTGGGTCTGTCTGTCGGTCCAACACTTTGGTCCAGACCGAAATATCTCAACAACTGTTAGATGATTGCCATGGAATTTGATACTGATATTAAAGGTCCCAGGAGGATGAATTCTAATGACTTTGGTGATTCCCTGACTTTTCCTGCAGTGCCACCAGCAGGACAACATTTTAATTCTCAAATACTTAAACATTCCAGCCTAAGCTGTACTTAGTGCTAATTAGTTTGATGAGCTGCTAGCATGGCTGTAGACTCTTCTTGTTAATCAGTATTTTTGGGTCAGTGTAGGCAACATGCAGTGAGCTGATCAGATTTAAGCTGTAAATGCAAAGATGCATAAATATATCTCAAGTCTATAGGCTTCTTCAAGGTGAGCAGAGCTGATGCACCAATTTTACTTTTGGGGTTTCGTTATTTGGTCACAAATTGATCACCAGTGTTACAGTGCAACTGGTGTAATTACTGGTGTAGGCTTTCCCTCCTCTGTACAACCCCGGCCTCCTACAGGAGATTTTACACTGGGATTTATGGTAATCACACTCAAATTGCTCCATGCTCAGCAAAACACGATCAGCTGATCAAATCCGCGCAGTTTGCAAAGAGAGAACTGTCAAGGGAATGTTTGAGGTTGTTATTGAAAGGGAAGTGCACAGTTACTGTACATAAAGACATACATAAGACGGGAAGTGTCTGTCACTGGCAAAGGTTCAGAAATAGATTTAGGCTATACGTTGACTGTGGACATGTCAATGTTGACAGTAATCATCAGACTACATGCAAAACAGTTAGGGTTAGGGTTAAAAAATTAACACTGTATAGGCCTACTACTACATTGTTGTATTTATAGTATGATGATGTATTGTTTTCAGGAACCAATGTTGCAATGCAGCTGTAAAGCGGGAAATCATTGAGCAACATGCAGTGATTGCAATATTCTTGTATGTGGTTTAATAAAGGTCTCTTGACATTACAAAAGTCCTCTCAAAATAAATACAATCTTTTATTGACTTTTAAATGGTGTTAAATCCCACTGAGAAAATTGTGTTCCTCTAAATGATGAAATATGTTATATATAATATATAATGTAGTGTATAAAGACATGTTCTATATTTAAATAAAAGGTAAGTTTGTTTATGTGAAACCTAACAAATGATACTTTCTGCTGTAATGACACTTTTTGTTGTGCTTATTAGTACTCCCTACTTCCTAATGTAGCCTACACATTAGTAAAATGTGGTAATAATATTGTAGTGGCAAAAAAAAATGTGAAACCTAACAAATGATACTTTCAAACTCTGAGCTTTAAACACTTTCATCCTCAGGCTGGAAAATGTTCTTTTCTGTGTTTAAACTGAAACAAGTGATGTTGTTGTGATGTTGTAGTAGATCCTATAAACATAGAGTTACAACAATTTGGACCAAAATGGCAAAAACTTCATCAGTCCCTAGCCTCGCACCCCTTAAAGTAAATGCTATTGTCATGTAATGTAATTGTAATTATCCAAAAAATAATAAATGTATTGTTAAATAAAATCCAGAGTAAAGGATCAATAGTAAAACAAGATTTGCCTGTAATTCATTAGATTGAGCAACATCATTTTTCACCCATTCAGAATAACATAACAAAAAACAAACTCAAATAATTAACCTCACTGGCTTTGATGTCTGAGAAATGCCTACAACAGTAATAATGTGTCAGTACTGTTAATGGTAAATATTTACATATACAGTGTTTGCTCTTGTGTAATATATTTTATGCTTATGTTCTTTTTCTTCTTGCTATATTGTAATGCTTTTTTTGGTTGCACAAAACTACAACAACAAACACTTGAAAAGTTTCATTTATATTTATTCTGTCAAGCAATGTCAAGATATGAAAAGTTATTGAGTAGATTTACTCATGTACTGTACTTACAATAAGTACTAGGAGGTTTTATGTTACATATTCATCTTTTGGCACACCTTTTCATGTTATCTAACTTTAACACCTACAGTATGGCTCCTGCTGGGAGGGGGAGAATCTCTCTTGAACGTTCCTCTTCTGAGGTTTCTTCCATGTTTTCCCCTACTGTGCTGAGGTTTTTTGGGGGGTTTTTTTTCTTACTACTGAGACCTTGTTTGTGATATTGCAATATGCACATATTTGACTTCTCCCAACACATTTAATGTTACAATATAACATAATCTAACTTTATGACATTTTGCAACATTTGCTAATTGCAAACAAGTGCTTCAGTAATTAAAATGTCATTAGTCATGGGGAATGACAAGTGAGAAATGGCAGTGGGTATGATAGTAAATAAATATGGGAAGTGTTTCTGTGGGGGAGTGACAGAGATCAGAAAGTCAACATGAAACAGAGAAAATGAGAAATTTGGCATTTAGCATTAGTATGACATAGACTAAATGTTCAGTTTGCAGAAGGTCATATGTTCCTGCAGGGCAAAAACCCATGTTGTCTGTTCCTTAATGAAACTAACACTTGTTTAAGCATAAGCAAACCATTAGGTACAACCACACAATAAATTACTCAAAAGTTTCCAGATTTGTTTAAGAAAGCTTAGTCTTGCCTTGCCTCGTCATCTGATCACTTTTTATTGCTGAATATAGTGCTGAAGTGTTTTGTGTGTAATAGAATAATTATATTTTAGTTTGTCTGTATGGACAATTAACATACTGTACTGTATGTAGTCGACTGCTGATGTATTGTATCAACCTGTGGTGGAAGGAAATCAGGAGTTCTGTCAGACCTCTGCTTTTCCACCTTTCATCAGAGGAAGTGACATCAGCATTACTCAGCGAGCTGTTGTAATGTGTCATACGGTGGAATGTAATAATTTCATAAATGGTTGCATATTTTCCTTAGTAAAAATAATGTACAAGAGAGAAGTTGAATAGCAACTTAAGAAATCAGTACACTTGCACACACAAACACACACATGTGCAGTTTCCATATCCATAGTTGGATTTTCTGTGGTCAGGATTGCGTATGGGCCTTTTTGACAACAACAAAAAACACCACCGTGTTGTGCTGGGGGTTCTCACAGGGAAGTTACTGTCTCTGTTTTCACTTCACAATTAGAAAATTATCTCTCTTTCTCT
Source organism: Perca fluviatilis (assembly GCF_010015445.1). Lineage (NCBI taxonomy): Eukaryota > Metazoa > Chordata > Actinopteri > Perciformes > Percidae > Perca > Perca fluviatilis. The sequence continues at coordinate 18,655,714 of NC_053112.1, forward strand.
CTCTTTCTCTCTTTCGTTTGTGCTCTTTTTTTATTTTCCTTCACGTATTGAAATGAAACAAAATTTGCTGACCATCAGCAGAGTCGAAAACCGAAACCACCCTTGGCAGTGCTTTTGCTGCCCCCACAGCAGAGAGTTAAATGATATAACCTTTCCTTACAATTAATTTCACTACACTTCTCATGAACATAAAGGAACTTAAAGATATGACATGAACTTTTCCTTTGCTGTGAGGAAACTATTGTGTCCTTTTTCCCACGTGTTAATGAAAGTGTATGAACAATATTATCTTGATCTGTTGCTCACTATCAACCTCTCCCCTCCCAAAGCAAAGAAAAGAAAAGAAACAGGATTATATGTCAGGGTCAAAATACAAAGTCAATTTGTGTAAATAGAATCCTGGTACACTTCATCCCCTGTAGGACATTGTCCATTGTTGGAAAAACATGTTGATCCTTACCACAAGTTTATCGATACCTCGTAGCTATAGGTCAGTGGGTGGCAATACAGTATGCAATGAAACATGTTGGATGCTGTAATGACACTTTTTGTTGTGCTTATTAGTACTCCCTACTTCCTAATGTAGCCTACACATTAGTAAAATATGGTAATAATATTGTAGTGGCAAAATCACACCTTATATTAAATCCACTTCTGTCAGCAGTAGGCAAAATTAGTCTTGACTTGTTCTTTCTTTATTTTCACTTCTTTATTCGTTACAAACTTTACGTCATGGTCAAAAAAACATTTTGCCCAGCAGCTACCGCTGACCCACAACAGTTTTCTCTATCTAGCTGAAACATAGAACTAGAGTACATTAGATCTGCAACAACACACCTCATTGAATACAATATATGGCAACATCAAATAACTACAATAATACAGAAACTCAAAATCACCCCCAGTCCACTATGGCTCCTGCTTTTTTCGGCCCCTAATTGAGAGACAGTAAGGCAACCAATTACTCAAACAATAATACAGAAGAAACACTTTCACCTCTTTTTGTTTTGTTTTTTACACTTTAGTAAGATTCATAAGAATCTAGTTAAGAGTCTGTTTCACAAACAAGACAGAGTTTATCAACAGGTCTTTCTAGAGTGTTTGATTTTGTTTCGACCAACACTCTGCGAACAAGTCTCTTTGCATCTGGCATGGTCTGAATGACTCTACCTAAAACAGGAGTTTCTTGTGGCAGAGTCATCAACAATCACGAGTCAGTTTCCAATGTGTGTGCAATCTCTATGTGCACTGCTCTTGTTACTAGACATGTGGAAATCACACCATATCTTTTGACAGTTGAGCGCCCTCTTTTGACCAAAGATGGCCCAAAATAGTCCACTTCAACATGAAAAAATGGTGGCTTATCTGGTTGAAGCCTGTCTTTAGGCAGGTCAGCCATTTTTTGTACTTTTCTCCAGGCGTTGACCTTTCTGCAGACAAGGCATCTTGACCGGAACTTTGGTACAGTGGAATTTGCAGTGGGGATACAAAACCTTTGACGAAGCTGGTACAGCATATCATTTCTTCCACAGTGTCCAATCTTTTCATGAGTATCCCTAAGTATCAGAGTGGGGATATATGAATCCTTAGGTATAATAGCTGGATGCAAGACTTCCGCTGGCATAGAAGATTTGCTGAGACGGCTTCCAACTCTTAATAGCCCGTCTTACGGCTCGCAAGAAAATAGACCTATTGCATCTTTAGAAGAGTGGAGAGCTGCTTCCTGCACGCTTCTGGGACACGCAGCGTCGTGGGTGGTGGAATATGAAACATTAATTTGTATGCTCGTGGATTGCTTGCGGGGGCCGTAGCGCCTGGTGGAAAATAGGGGTTAGAGTTCCTTTGGCCATGTTTATTTTTTAGGCTTGCATTTGTTGCTCCACTGTTTGTTGTCTAATTTGACCAGTTTGGATATTTTTTGCAAACAACTCCTTTCTCATTTTACTCATATGCTTCAGCATTGCCTTGAGTTTCAGGACCCATGCCACAACCTTTTTCAGTTTGTACCAACTGGAATAGTAGTTGATAAGCTTTTTCACAGAGTCTGTGTTTTCAGCTACTCGAATGAGGTTTGTGGTAGCTGACTTTTTTACCTCCATATTATCTCCTTCAACCTCTAGCTGTTGAGGTCTCTCTGGCCACACATGCTCTGGTTCTCAAAGCCAAATATTCTCTGCCAATGCCATACAGCCTTTTCTGCCATTGACTTGTTTAGTGTTTGGTGGATTGGATGATTGAGGTTTGAAGAAACAAGACATACTGGCAATTCAACAATTTATTCATTTCACAAACAGGAGCCTCAGTAGCATGTGGAAGAACCATACACAGCCACAACAGCCTGGCATCTCCTCCTCATTCTGGTCACCAGCCTGGTCACACACTGCTGTGGGATGGCATCCCAGTCTTCAAGCAGCATTTGTCAGCCAACGTGGTTGTGTTGGTTACTCTGGCACGAACAGCACGCCCAAGCTGATCCTACAAGTGTTCAATGGGGTTTAGGTCAGGACTGCAAGGGCATGAAGATGTCGTTTAACTCAGCAGAGGAGGCAAACAAAGCTCTGAAATCTTCAGTGCTAGGACATGGGAAAGAAGATCCTAGGCAAGACCCACAGGTTTTGCAGGGGATGGAGGAGCAGTGAGAACCTTGGCTGGCTGGTCCGGGTAGGCTAACCTAGCAATATGCCATAGCATTATGGACAAGCCCAAGCGGTTTCTGATTAAGATACACAAATAATGTGGAATTATAATGCCCATATTTAATGCTGTCTTTTTTAAACTTTATCCTTGCACTGCTATATTTTTTATATTACTATGTTTACATTATTCTCTTATATTGTTCATATTTAATGCTGGTCTCTAGACTTTATCCTTGCACTATTGGACCTATTTGCACTACCATCATGACACACACACTCATACTGAATCACAGGGTCAGTTCCTGCCCTCTCACTGCAAGCATCTCATGCTTATACATCCCTTAGTACATTCATGTGGATTTTTTCTTTTATTTTATTTAGTATTTTTTCTTTTATTGTCCATGCTATTCATGTGGATTTGCTTTTGTATCATCCTGTTTGTGATGTATGTGAATGTTGTGTGTGATATCTTAAGCTACTTGGACCTTGAATTTCCCCTTGTGGATCAATAAAGTAACTATCTATCTATCTATCTATCTATCTATCTATCTATCTATCTATCTATCTATCTATCTATCTAATCATATAGTTTGTGTCTAATATAACATACCATAATGCAATGGCTCAGTTAACTTGTTCATTTTCAACGTTCAGCATGGTACAGAGGTTCATTTTCCATATTACAGCTAGGCCCACCGTGATAAGCGAAGCTAGTGGGTCTTAACGCTATTCCAATCAATTACTTTTCCAAATTACATTTAGTTTTTGGATGTTAGACAACAATACCTAAATTTGGGCCTGAATTGTTAATTGCTAGTTGGTTTTCAGTTCCTCATTTACATCATTAAACGTGTGTTAACATTAGTACTCTAAGGAGCAGGGTTGTTTATTACTGTATAGGGTGTGTGTTATGTTTGAGCGGGGGGAAATGTGAAGTAGGTGGACTGGGGAATATCTTTGACAAGCAAACTGCTGTATTTTCTATTTTACTTCTCTTTTTCTTTTTGTGGGCGTGTGCGTGTATACAAGTTCGGGGGGGGGGGGGGTGAGTGTTCGGTGCGTGACATTGCTGAGTGACGCTCACAGATGTTACAAACTAAAAGAGGGAGTGGGTGCCGGGATGTGGGGGCGGGGGGAGGGGAGGGAAGGGAACAGACAGGGCTCCACCAACAACGCAGAGGCCCAAATCCAGGGGAAGGTTAACAACACAGACACATTGGAACACTTTTCTGTTATGTCATTTAATGTTAGGGGACTAAACTCTCCTTACAAATGCTAAAAAATCTTAGACTTCTTACATAGAAAGAATGAAATATCGCACTGCTTCAAGAAACCCATCTCAAACCTAATGATGTAGCTAGAGTTCAGAATCACTTTTACAAGCCAGTTGATGCAGCGGCTGACGGTACTCGCACAAAAGGAGTTCTGATATTAATGAGATGAGGTATTAATCTTTTAGTTGAACGAACTGGCTCTGACAATGATGGACGTTTAGCTTTTTGCTGTACTTCCATTCAAGGTAAAAAAGTTGCTTTCATTAGCCTATATAGTCCAGTTGTATTTGAAGCAAATTTTTTCCCCTCAGTTACCTCGCAATTATTAAAGCTGAATGATTATCAACTATATGTGTCTATATAAGTCTCTTACAGTGGTATCAAACACTCAGGGATCTGTTTCCAAAGCACTGAACCTATTCATAGATGATTTGAATTTAATTGATGTATGGAGGGTGCATAATACATCAGCTAAAGACTATACTTTTTTCTCCTCAAGGCATAAAACCTTTTCACGAATAGATTACATTCTTGTATCATCTGTTATCTTTAGTACATTCAGTAGAGTTTCTGCCCAGACATTTATCCGATCATAATCCAATTCTGTCTACCTTTAATTATGGGGAAATCAAGACTAATTTTACTAGATGGAGGTTTAACAATTCCCTTTTAAAAAATGAGGAATTCCTGACACAGCTGAGACCAAAGTTAGAGGAATTTATAAATTTCAATAGGGACAGTGTCTCAGATGTGACTGTGGTTTGGGCCTCTATCAAGGGTTTCATACGGAATAATGCTATATGGTTCAGCTCTCACCTACATAAAAGTACATTGCAAAATATTTCCAAGTTAGAAGAGGAAATTAAGTTTTTGGAAAATGATCTGAAAAGAAATTACCCCTCAGCAAAAGAAAACCAGCTTAAAACAAGACAGGCAGAACTGAATGATTTATTAAGACGTAGGGTGGAATATATGATCCATATAACCAAATGCAAGTACTATGCAGAGGGCAGCAGGCCAAGCCATTTGTTGGCACTAACCCCAAAGCAACAGGAGGCAAGAAGAACTATACCAGCAATTAGATGTTTTAGACGTGGTGTCGTGTCCTCAACAGAAGAAATCAATGAGACACCTGTATACAAAATTCTGAAACAGACTTCACTAACTTTTTTAAATTGAACAGGGGGCTTTTGTTAGGGACCTGAATACGGCCTTGATTACAGTTATTCCTAAACCTGGTAAGGACCCCTTAGAGTGTGCCAGTCACGGCCCAATATCTTTGATAAATGCTGATCTCAAGATATTCTCCAAGGTTCTGACCAGTAGACTCGAGAAATTAATAGGGAAAATAATTAGCCCAGATCAGACAGGTTTTATGAAGGGACGTTTGGCCTCCGATAATCTTCGCCGGCTACTACACGTATTGAGTGCATCACATAAAATCCCACCTGACTGTGGTCTATTATTCCTAGATGCCGAAAAGGCGTTTGACTGTTTGGAATGGCCATGTCTCTGGAGGTTCATGAAAGAATTTAAGTTTGGCAATAAATGTATCAATATGATTCAAACGCTGCATACTAATCCATCGGCCCGCGTATGCGTGGGGGGTGGAAATTTGCCTACAATTTCTCCTATTTCAGTAGGTATGACATCTCATTCAATATTGCTCTATGTGAATGATACATTCATTTATATGGCAAATGTTCAGTACACTCTCCCATGCGTTTAAAATGCAGTAGAGTCATTCAGATATCTCTCTGGATACAAAGTTAATCTGTCAAAATCAGCGCTTATGCTTATCAGTACGGATCAAAGTAGGCTAACTGTCCCGGCTCAGATTAATGTTGCAATTGAGGTCCTCTACCTGGGTGTTAGGGTTAATACTTCCCCATTGTCTGTTACTAAAATAAATTATTCTTCAATTTTGAAAAGAACAGAAGAAGATATTAATAGATGGAGATGTTTACCAAGTTCAGTGCCACCCAGTATAGCAGTCCTCAAAATGAACATTTTACCTTGCATTAATTTTATGAGTTCAATGATCCCACTGGCACCTCCAGCAGGATATTGGCAAAAATTGGACACTTAAGTTACACAAGTAATTTATGGAATGGTAAACGCCCGCAATTGAGGTGTTCAGCCCTCCAGGTCAATAAGATGGATGGAGGATTGGCGTGACCTAACTTTAAGCTTCATCATTGGGCACTCATTTAAAAAAGTTTAAGATGCTGGATGGAGGAGGATAACACTTCTTCTTGGAGAAGTATAGAACAAGGCTTAATAGCACCAATATGGTTGAAAGACTTTCCTCTGATAGGTATGTCTACCAAAAAATGTGCGTTACATTATGGTCCGATCTTGACGTATATGATACAAGTATTAAGAGCAGCAGAAAAATTCTTAAAATTAAAAATATATGGTGCAAGGCATCCCCATTATGGTATAATAGTCACCTTCTATCTGGGGGAAAACCATTTGCTAACAAACATTGGGAAGATAAAGGGATTAATACCCTTCAGGATGTTAGTGGGGAAAGCGCTATTCTTGACTTTCAAGAATTGGTGTCTCAATATGTTGACAAGCACTCCCTTTTGTTTTACTTCAGAATGAGATCAGCCTGTAAAGCCTACAGTGTTCCTTGGGGGTCTAATATAAAGGACCATCCCATTTTGAGTTGGATACATAATTCTCCCAAGAAGATGGTGTCATATCTGTATGATAAATTAAATTCCCAGAAATATATGCCCACACCAGGAATGAAAGCCTGGGATAGAGATAGTGAAGTGGGACAGGACTTAGACTGGTAGGCTATTTGGGGTAATGTGGCTGGTGCCTCCAAAAACCCAAATCACAGGTATAAACATTTGAAATTCTGCCATAGGGCCTATTTCAATCAGGAGAGACTTCATTGCAGATATCTAATGATTTATTGTACATGTGCATGAAATGTACAGTACAGTCTTTGGAGATTAGACTCCACCATCATTTAAAAATTAATAAATTAATAAAAAGGGGTAGGGCCAAAGTATGAACCCCCCGATGGAGTCTAAACACTGATGGTGGCGTGAGGAGCCCGAAGACCAACGCTGAAGGCCGCCGGGAGAGGCCTGCTGGAAGAGGACCCAGGAGCCGTGAGGGGCGAAGACCGGAGGAGCAGGGGAGGAGGAGGGTGGTGCTCGTATCCTGAAATGACAACTGAGCAGCAGAGAGAGAGACAGGTTTAAAACAGGGATGTCGTGCAGTGATTAGCTCGTGAATTTCATGGCCGCTTCTGATTGGTTAAGACTAAAGTGAACACCTCAACAGCTGATCCATTCAGGGGAATGAGAAGTGATTATGTTTAAGTCGTCGTCCTGAAAGAACTTTCGCTTAAGCTCCATTTAACACCGAGAATAAGACACCAAATGGGTTTGGTTTCTAACCCATATTGTTATTCTGCCCCCAGGGAACCATTGGCTCCTTTATGCATGTTATGTGGGAATGTCCAGGGTACCTAGTTTGTGGAGGGAGGTGATCGGTACTATTGCCAATTTAACAGGGGTTCAGTTCCCAATGGATCATGCTGTGCATCTCTTAAACGATGTGAAATTTCCAACATGTCATCACACAGGCGCTCGGGATAGTCCTGATTAAACTACTGTAACAAAAGCTTTACTGAAATGTGACTTACTGTATCTCGTAAAACACCCACAGTCTTCTGAGTCAGCGTCTGTGCGATCTTCAAATAGACCATTGACAATCCATCCGAGAGCAGTTCCGACAGGATATGGCCCATTGCCCCTGCGTGGCGGTTTTTGGCATGGGCAAACCAGGCAGCAGCCCGGGGCGGCATTTTTTCATTACTCATGGGGGGGCGGCACGATAACTTAAAAAAAAGGTGGGGAACAGGGGACCACGAGCCTCCTTGAGCGCAGGGGCGCAACTACCCAGTGTCAGAGGGGTATGCAGCGCCCCCCCCCCCCAAAAAAAAAGAAAGTGCTGGACATCATCATGTATGGGCTTTAATAATAATAAAGGTTTATATTAAAGTATATCAGCGACGTTAACGGTTGCACGGTTGCCCTTGGCAACCAAATTGTGACAATTGGCAACCTAATCATCACCCCTGGTTGATGTGATTTGAGTGGTGGTGGCTTTCCATCTCTGTCTGCACTATTTCTTCCCCCAAAAAGGACATAGTGAATAGGTTGGTCAACAGAACTTCAAACCATACTGGACATTTAGTTTTGTGTGGTCTAACTAATAGAACTCCTACCTGATGCCATCACTGGTCTCATCTCTACGTGATGCCATCGCCAACCTCATGACACCCTCTGTCTCATTCACTCCGTGCCTGTGTTCTTCTCCACTAAGACATATTGTCAAACAAACATTATGTAATAGATTTTTCATTAGTTTTTCCATATCAATATTTAAGAAATGAATCTGTTGGTATCAAGTGGCTCCCCCTACACTTCCACCTAATGTTAGACTTACCTGTTGCCTTCCCCTGTCTTTCCTGGTCCACCATCCTCACACCTGAATGAAATGAACTCACTTTTAAATATAGCAGCCTAAATTCAATTCTTAAATCAGCCTAGTGATGGCATCAGATAAGATAACTATTATGCAGTAAGGTTGTGCTGCTGTTGAAATTACATTCACATTTTGTATTTTAAATATTTATATATGTTTTTCATATTTATTTATTTTTCTTCTTGTCATGTATTGTGCATGCTACCTTATATTTACCAATCTGTTAACATCAATATTTGCGAGCCTCCAAGCACAGACGTCACACTTTAAATCCTACCTGTTGCCTTTCACCATCCACTTATTTAACTGCTGTCGCATCCCTTGACATGTCATCTCCTTTTCCCTCTTTCTTTTTCTATTTTTAGCCCCAACAGCTGTTTTGCTTTGCTCTTTTTCCATAGACGGCAACTTACTACTTCAAGTGCGCGTTCGTACCTGCTCACTCAGCCCCCCCCCCCCCCTTCTATGTCAACATTCTTTGATAGAATCTTATGAGACAGGGCGCCTTATCTAGCCTGTTAGTCCTCTAAAATGTTATATAATAACATTGAGGAAATGCAGAAATGATTTACAAACGCACAACAGCAGCTAAATATAAATATTTGTATTATTTTCTTTTTAAACATCGCTTTGGCGCCACTGCTTGAGCTCATCACTTTTATGCATGATAAGGATCTATCGGAGATCTTCTCCAACTTTTGGATTGATTTTAGGATTGCACTTGTCAGTCACTGTGGCGCCAGCAGACAGGAGCTTTTCAAAACTAAAGTTGATCAAGTCATACCTGAGGTCAACCATGTCCCAGGAACGGCTCACTGGCCTTGCCGTCATCAATATCAATCACTCAATAGGGGAGCAGATATCATACGATAACATCATTGATGATTTTGCATCAAGGAAAGTCAGAAAGGTCCGGTTTTAGTTTTAGTTTGTGTTTTCTGTTCTTAGTGCTATAGTGTAATAATTAGATTCTCTTTAGTGGGTTTTCACATTTGTGTGATGAAAGATTTATGCTATTTAGAATAGGCCTATTTATTCTATATTTTATTTGTATATTATTATTGTATTATATTATTGTTGCTCTCTGCTCTTGTTACATTTTTCATATATCTGATTGCATATATTCTTGGCACATTTATATATATACTGTATATATTATTATAACAACATAAGTGAAAGAGAAAATTATATTTCTCAATTGCACCAATCCTTCAGTAGAACATTTGAAAAACACACTTACTTCCAGTTATTTAACTATTGCAATTATCAGAATCAGAATCAGCTTTATTTGCCAGGTATGAGGACACATACAAGGAATTTTGCTTTGGATTATACAATGCTCACAATGTGCTTACTCGTACAAAACAAACAACAAAAACAAACAATAATTGCAACAGGAAACACTTTTTAAGGTGCACAATCTCTACCTCCAACATTGCCAAAAGACAATTAACACAATTCTGCACAAAATATGACAGTATAAGTTATCTGAACTTAAATAAATATACACTATATATATATAAAAAAAATATATATATATCATATATAGATATATTTTCTTTTTCCCCCAATGAGAAGTCCAACATCTGCGTTAATGGTTGACAGTCTGACTTCACTGAGGTAGGGCTCAACATATCCTCTTGTGATGGAAAATTCTTCTGTGACACTGGAATGCTTTTCTGAGACATTAGGCAAGTCAATGAAGATGTTGGTGTTGAGCCCACTAACTTCCAAGTCTGTAAGCAGATAGCTTTCCACGTGATGCTTGGGGCTCATGGTTTTCAGCTCAAGTTGAGTGTGTCTACCCTGTAGGTTTAGCTGCCTTGCAAATGTATCAGTGAAAAATGTTGCAGCGCTACCTCCATGAATGCGTAGGTCTCCACAATGTTGCTGCCTTTCTTTGACTTCACTAAGACCGGCACAATAGAGAGAATGCAGTCATCTCTGGCCCCAGTATAAGCACTTGTTTCACTGACAGCAACTGAAGATCTTGAAGCTGTTGGGTGTATGATAGCTCCATCCTGCACCTTTTCCTTCTTGTTTTGCAAAATGCAATAAGATTGGATATTTCTGAGCACAAACATGGCATTTCATCCTCTTTTTACACTCTTTGCTTACATGCCCTTTAACTAAGCATCCAAAGAGAAAATGTTCTCCTTGTGTGGACTTCCTTTATCTTTTCACATTCGTGTGGTTTCTTTCACAGAACAAGCATAGTTTACTGAAAGCACTGTTGGGATGTGTAGTTACAACTTTTGTTTTTGGTACGTTGACTTACTCGGTTCTAACTGGAGTAAGCATTAGTGGCAAAGCTATTTCCCTTTTTTCCTTCTGTCTTTGTTCGTTGCTTGAATTTGAGTTTTCCTTTGTCCTTTTTTCAGCTGCTGTAAGCTCAAGAAGGTCTCCAAACAGTGGATCCATAGTGACTTTAGCTTGCTTGTCTACAAATTTGACAAGGTCAGAAACTTCGCTCTGCTCCCTCTACTCTTGTGTATCTCATACGCTTACCAGATCCTTTGGTTCACCCATTGTGTATTGCTCCAGGAAGTGTAATTTATCTGAATCACATTCAGCTCTGAAGTTGATGGTTTGTTCAAAGGCCTTTAAAAAAGATCGGAATTCCAGCGTATCACCATGGAAAACGGGAATGTCTCTTTGTGGCAGGCAAGACTGCTTTTTACAAGCAGCTCTGTGATATCAGTTTGTCGTTTTATCACTCTGCACAGCTCCTTTGGGTCATTATCCTTTTGCAAAGGCTCTGAAGGAGGTGCAGAGGTTGGTCTCTCCACTCAACACGTACCTTGGGTTTAGCTCCAAGTGAATTGGTTAAAGGCAATGTATTATCTTGGTATTTCAGCTTAGGTATTGAAGTCCCACTTCTGGTTTTGCCTTCGTCATCGTCCTGCACAATTGCATTTGACGTAGCAATGTAAACCTGTTGTGAAGGAGATTCATCTTCTGCATAAACTTTAATTCTTGCAGTAGAAGCGGCCAACTCTGTTTCAATCTCCAACTGTTCTTTGTCAGCCACTAACTTGGCTTCTTTCAGTGTCTGTGCCTGCTTTTCCTTTAACACTGCTGCCTTTGCAACAAGAGCTGCTCTATTGGCATCCTCTCTCAGTCGTGCTGAAGTAGCAGCCGACACGAACGATTTCACACTGCTAGAACGACCAGATGACCTTCCAAATCTTTGTTTTACAGACACATTTGAGACACCATAGAAGTTACTTCTTTTTTTATGCAGTTTTGTTTCTTTAATCCATTTCTCGGTTCTGTTCATCAAATCTTTACAGTTCGATACCTTGGGCTCAAACCAGTATGTTTGGTCGATCTCATGTTCTTCTTTCAGATGAAGTTTTACTGACTCATTAAGTTCAGTAAATTCCTCATACAGTTTTTTGTAAAGCTTTATCTCATTTTGTTCAATATGTGTCAAATTAGCATAATTCTATTAAGGCACTCAATTTGGTTGGACTTTACAGTTAACAATCTTAACTTTACTCTATAAAGGTAACAGGTGAATCATAGTGATGGAGAAATATCTAACAGATTGCATCGATGTGGGTCTACCAACGTCACTGTGACACACATCTGATGCACGTTGTGCTCTTCCTCTCACAAACTCATAAAGTTCGTGGAAGTTATAGTCACCTAATTATATATTACCAAGGCTAGGAAGAAAGAGAGAAAGAGAGAGAGAGAGAGAGAGAGAGAGAGAGAGAGAGAGAGAGAGAGAGAGAAAGAGAGAGTGGTGGATTGCGCAACCAGTTAGAAGTGTTCCCCTCCACCGTGGTGCATATCTTTAAGGTGACTGATATCCTGCAACGAGTCAGGGCGAGCCTTGCAGACTCTGTGATGAAATTAAAAATGCGTAAAAAAGAAATTTTACTGTGACAGTCAGTGAGGCGACACGTGCCGTGGAGTGGGGAGCATCATAAATACTGTGTCAACCTGTGGACTTTTACAAGCTCTCCGCAGCTCTGCACATGAGTAGTTCAAGGACGCTCCCTAGTTTCTGATGCCAACACATTTAACTCCGAGCTTCCACCCGCAAAGAATCGTCATGTTGGATACGTTTGGGCCGCAGAGCTCCGGTGTGCCAGTCTCTAGCGCGGACCTCCAGCTCAAACTGACGGACATCAAGAGCAGCCTGTCCGCGGCAGAGATGGGGATGAAGGACGGCACAGGGAAGAATCTCATAGAAATAACAGGTCCGGCTTTATCCAAAAGAAAACTTCTGGTCGGCCTAGATCTCCTCTGCCTCATCCTGGGTAAATATCAAAATATACAGCAACAATACTTCACATCTGTTATTGCACTTGTTGAATGCATTGCTGTGTAGGTAGGCTAGAACTTTATGTACTTAAGGAAACCGTGGGGTGAACTCGATATAACAAAGTCACCTGTGCAATAATATTAATCCCAACAAAATGGAGCCATTATAACATATCTTTAAATTAATAATTGCTTAGTGTGGTGTACGGCTATTGTTTGCACTGGACTGCATTATATCCTTAGGCGTTTCTGTTATTTTGTCCAAACACAGTAGGGTGAGGTGAGTAGGTCATATAACCTACTTACAGTAATTAATTCATCATGTATGCATTTGTAGAGCTGACACGAACAGTTGAATAATCAATTGAATTTTCTCCAGCTTCTCAATTATGATGATTTTCTGCTCTATTGTCTAATGTGATTATAAATGTGAATATCTTTAGACTTGAGGGTTGGACAAAACAAGAAATCTGATCTGATCATTGTGGGGTGTTATGAAATTTTATTAATCAAATAAATCAAGCAATAAAACTAATAAGTTTGATATCTGTTCAGACAATAGACAATATCTTTTAACTTTGAGTACTACAGATGAATTCCCTTAAAAAAATGTATTCCTTCCTACAAAGTGTAGCTCTGGTAAGGGTGGACTTCTGTTCCTCATTGTTTCCGTCCCTTTTTAATTTAATCAACAAAGCCAGTTAGTGGCTACAATTAGGCATGGTGATCACGCATGTGGGCCTGCAGAATATGAGCAACTTAACACCAAAAAAAGAAAAAAGATTTTCAAGTTCTCTCTCCATCTCCATGTATTCTTGGCTCTCTTTTTTCTACTTGTGCACACTCTTGAGCGCTCCATGCCAGCTGGTTTGTGCTTTGCCCAGGGAATTCTACAGTTTCCATGACAACCTCCAGTTCTCAGGGTAGAGCCGGGCAAGGGGGAATTGTATTTGTTATAAATAAATATATGCACGATCTACTGTGTGTGTGTGTGTGTGTGTGTGTTGTGTGTGTGTGTGTGTGTGTGTGTGTGTGTGTGTGTGCGCGTGACTGTAATTGTTGTTCCCTCCCATGGTCCCTATATGTGACCATAGTAGGTTATATAATGTCGGCTAATTGGAAAAAGCTGGACGGAGAGGTAGTCAGTATAACAACAGATTGGAGCCAGGGGGAAGGACACCGAGAGACAAACAGAGATTGTGTGAGGCTGAATCTGGCTTTGGTCTGATGCAGCATTTGCTCTTTGTTTTCTAGGGAAGAGTTCTGAACTGAAGTCACAAACAACCTCCCCTTTCTCTTCCCATCAACAGAAATGCAAATACACACACACACACACACACACACACACACACACACACACACACACACACACAATTCAAGCTGGGTAAATCCGGGTCTTTCCATGGAATATTCAACCTTTTTTTCCTGTAAAACTATTTTACCTCGTTTGACATCTCTCTGTGTCAGATTCCCCTTCTCGTTTTAATATAGCCTTGAATTTCTGTTACCTCCTCTTTTCTTTTTCATTTTAGACCGTATTACTTCTATCTGTGATTACATACTTAATGTGTGGTGTGTGACAGGGATGAAGATAAAGAGTCTAGGGGGTCATATCTGCACTGGTGCTGGGTATCGAACATCAATTCATTTGGGAGTAATGATAAGACTATTAAAGCTGTTACGTACTGAAAACAACTTGTACTCTTCTTTATTTGATCAGATTTAAATCGTGCTTTTTTTCTGCAAAGTTCTTGCATTGCTGCTTGTGTTTACGCAACATTATACATTCAAGGGGTTTGGCTTCTTTTGTTAAACGATTGTTGTTCAGCCATGCATTATTTTGAGCAAAAATGCTAACATTGCTCATAATGACCTAGTGTTACCATACTGATTTTTAACAGTTAATTCTCCTTTGTCCCATCTCAGTTTAGCATGTACTGTATGCTAGTTAGCACTAGTAACAAAGTATAGCTGAGACTGATGGGAATGGCATTGGTTTTGCAGTTATTTGGTCCATAAACCAAAGTTTTCGGCAAATGACATGTTGACCTCATGATTGTGCTAGATGAAAGGTCCGTGGATCGCCATAGTCATATCCCTCTGGTGAATGTTCGCTGAAACATTATTGGCAATCCATCCAATAGTTGCTGAGATATTTCAGTCTTTTTATCCTCTAGTTTTGTTCCTCTTTTCTCTTCCCACGAATCATCTCCACTTTCCCATCACAAAGAGGAATGTCTATACTCCCACTGGGGTCTGTTGGGATATCAAATAATCCTCCCTTCTCCTCCTCCTCCTCCTCCTCCTCCTCCTGTGCAGCTTCCATTCCTTTCTTTGCATGTGAGCTGAAGGCAGTGAGTCCTTACAGAAGGGGCTTCATGTGCGGGGACCCCAGCATCACCTATCCTTATCTGCACCGAGAGGCCATCCCAGACGAATTACTCATCACCGGTGGCATCATCATCACCGGCCTCACTGTGAGTGCTCATCATCCTGATCATCCCTGTGTCGTGACAGTCCATTATTTATTTTATACAATGTGAGGATAATGTAATACAATGGTTCTGACTAAGTGTCCACCTCCAGATCGCCCTCGGGGAGTGTTATCGAGTTCGTTTCAGAGGCGTCAGCTCCAAGGCCTTTGTCAGGAACCTGTATGTGTCCTGTCTGTACAAGGAGCTGGGCTGCTTCCTGTTCGGCTGCTGTGTCGGCCAGTCACTGACCAACATGGCCAAGCTGAGTGTTGGGAGGCTGCGACCGCATTTCCTGTCTGTGTGCGGTGTCACCTATGCGTCGCTTAACTGCACACCTGGAACCTACATTTCAAAAGTGATCTGCCGCCATCCTGACCACCGGTTAGAAGACGAGGCCAGGTGTGTGCGCGTGTGTTTTATGTTTATGCATGTGTAATGTATAATGCGTTTGTTCTGTGTTATTCTAAATACTTCTCCAATTTTTTAGGAAGTCCTTCTTCTCTGGCCACGCTTCCTTTGCGATGTACACAATGCTCTATTTAGCAGTGAGTATTTATATCTATCTATCTATCTATCTATCTATCTATCTATCTATCTATCTATCCATCCATCTATCTATCATCTATCCATCTATCTGTTGCTCTATCTTTCATACATTTTCTCCCACACATACACACTCAAACACTGACAAACACAATTTACTGTCTCTCCAATTTCCAATTACCATCTCTCTATAAAATGTAAAGAGAGAATGAATAAAACAGGGAGCCATCATCAGTCCAGTTAGCAGTAGAAAGCGAGGGAATAAAAAAGAAGAGGGAGAAAGACAAGGACTAAAAAGGAGAAATGGGACAAACAGAGACAGCTTTGTTCTGCTGTGGGAGGAGTGTGACCTCGCCTCACCGCCTCACTGCTCTCCTCCATTGTGTGTGTGTGTGTGTGTGTGTTGTGTTTGTTTGTGTGTGTGTGTGTTGTGTGTGTGTGTGTGTGTGTGTGTGTGTGTGTGTGTGTGTGTGTGTGTGTGTGTGTGTGTGTGTGTGTGTGTGTGTGTGTGTGTGTGTGTGTGAGTGAGCGAGCTCCTGCATTTATATGTTTGTTTATGGTAGCTTATGTGTGTCCCGGTGCAAGTGCCTGCATATGTGCGCATACAGCATATTAATGTATGTGTGCCATCCTGTGTGTGTGGGAAATCTTGGCTTGCTTGTGAAAAAGGGAAGATGAAAAACAAGGCCTATCCAATGCACCAACAAGACTGTTTATCTTTCTTTTCACCTTAGCCTGAGATCTTAGAAGCTCCATCAAGTGCACTGAATTCTGAATCCATATTTGACACACTGAATCTCATGAATTTGGAGGGAAATTGTGTCTATGTTAACATTTAAATACACTGAGCCTCTAATCCATTCTTAGATAAAATCCAGTATTTAAATAAAGACTGGAACAACTGCAATCAACTAGTGTTAGACAGTTTGCCTAAAAAAGACTTGATGAGGGTTACCAACTGGGCAAAGCGGGCAACTGACTCGACCCTCGGGGCAAAAAGGCTTCAAATTCATTGTGTGGCAATTAAGTTTATTGTAATTTTATTAAGTGCCCATTTGTTTGGTAATACTGTATGCACTACTAAAACACAATATAAACCTAAATAATAGGGGCATCACCCACATTATAACATAATCTTGGGGTTCCGTCTTGGAAAATGGCCTTGACTTAAAATCAAGTTGTAAGGCCTTTGTTGTTTCAAGCATAAAATAGGTAAAAAATGCTAAAATATACTTATGTATGGTATTTACAATGGGGAGAATTATGAATATAGGCCAATCTTTAATATAAGTGTTTCAATGTAATGTATACTACATAATATAGTATAGTATTCCTTCATACATTCAGAGTTCCTTCAAATTTGCTGTAAGATTTGTATTGTTTGGGGATCTATATTAAATCGTACTTATGATAGACTTTTTATTCATGTTCAAAAACACATTCATAAATGAGGCCAACTGCAAATATATTGGTTGTTATTTACAGTAACAGATTACCTTATTGTCATTTGCAATAAATAACATGTTGATTTTTGTCATGTAGTTTTACCTGCAGGCGCGGTTGACATGGCGTGGGGCTCGGCTGCTGAGGCCAGCGCTGCAGTTCTTCCTGGTTCTGCTGGCAGTCTACACTGGTCTGACCCGCATCTCAGACTACAGGCACCACCCGTCCGACGTGCTAACAGGCTACATACAGGGAGCCCTCACTGCTTACTGGGTGGTCAGTATACCTTGCCTGCTTGTTTTTGTGCATTGGTTGGGTGTCCACACGTCAACGGCTGTTAAAATCTTAAAGTTTGGTGTGTGTTTGTGCGTTTCCCAGGCCTTCCACATCTCGTCCATGTTTAAAAGCGAGTCGAGTTTAGATCTGTCTCCGACAGAGACCCTGGACAGCCCCTTGTCGCCCCACCACACTGTCTGCTAAACCTCACCTCCACCAACCCCTGCATGGACCGACATCCACCTGCTGCCTGTAATATAGCTGGATAGACAAGAAATTTGAAGAATGTGAGACCATTTCCTGTGAAGTCAAACCACATACCTCAGTATTGGGACAGAGTGTGAGAGAGAGTAGAAATTGTGTGATACTGTATGTGGCTCAAAAGACAAAACATATGAACTGGGAGAAATGAAGAGGGAGGGTGCTGAAAACAATACTGACTGCTTGGTTGGAGTGTTTTGTAAGCAGCCGAGCACTCAACCTTTTTTCCTTGTTACTAGCCTTCACATGTGATACTTACCTGTGAGATGAGACGACTGAATCCTGCAAAAACAAACAGCAACTACCACTCTATAGGTCACCTGTAAATATATACAGATTTTGTACAACTGAATGATACTGTAAAAGCACTTTTTGATTTCCATTTTAGTGTTACTAATTACCACTTTGTAGTCATTTGGTAAGTAGGATGTATTATATTTTATACAAACATGTTATATATGTTGTAGTGTAGTTTTGTTTTTTTACATGAACCCATTGAATGTAAAGGTATTTAAGGAAAGCACAAATAGCAAGAAAGCAACTCTGTGATACCATTTAGATGTGGTAGGATGTGTCCGTCTTTCTGTGTGCAGTGGGTAAGTTTAATAATTAGAGAACGACAATGAGAATGTCAACACAATAGATATAATCCATATATGAGCACGGACGCTACTAGCTCATGAATGCTAATGAATGTTAATGTTAGACTACTTGCCACTCCAAGAGCACACAGATCATTAAAGAAAAATGTGATTTCTTTTTTTAATCATTGTCTCTTTAAGTTCAGTTTGTGACCTTCTTCTTTTTCAACATTGGATACACATTTTGAGAATAACATGTTTGATGTTGTTGCATAATCTTTTAAAAGATGATTACTGTACATCCTCTAAGTTAATTGAGTTATTTGGCCGCTAATTTTTCAACAAAAAGTGAAAAGTGAAAGTGAAAAATAATTTGTGTATCCACCCTGTGATTTGGATTCGTTCCAAAAATCTAATGTGTTGTCCCTTGGCCCACACACCCTTCCACAGAGTTTCATGAAAATCAGCCAGTCATTTTTTTTTTTTTCTGCAATCCTGCTGACAGACAACCAAACCAGCAAACCGACAAACCGAGCCAGAAACATAACCTCACTGGCAGCTAAAAGATGATAAAGGGGACTAGAGAATCTGGAATCTTTTTCACTTTATCGTCACACAGAGTCATTTGAGTTGTTTTTCATATAAAGCTAGTGATTTGTGCAGCTTTTAGTAAACAGCTCAAGAAAGTTAACAGCTTTGGAATTTCACAGCAGTGGAAATTCTACTTTTTCAAGACATCACTTTTGTGATGAACAAACGTAAAGTTCACACATACGCCCAAAAACTTTTTAAGCTTCCAGTTTTACTGCTGTGATTTGCGGCCCACTGAATATGCGCAGTATTATTTTTCCCACTGGTCCCGCCTGCGAGTTCGTGCTCGGCCCACAGACTTTGGTGACGTCACAGGTTTTTTAATCGCTTTTCTTGGCTTGAGGGAAGTTTTTCAAACATAAAAATAAATATTCAGAATAGAAAAACATCTTAATCAACTTGAGGTGTCCTGGCAATTGTTTTACAGATGTCTCTTCTACAATGGTGGCCTATGTGGAAAAATCTTTTTTGGGCTGCACTGAGATTTTTCGTTGCAATACCACGAGTGGCCACTGAAAAGAAATTGGCTGCCAGGCTGAGCGCACTTCCTGAGGGCCTGAGTAGAATGTAGCAGAAAATGGAAGTAGTCAAGTAAAGTACAAGTACTTTACATAGGCCTACTGTACAGTATATGAGTAAATTAACTTAGGTACATTCAACCATTGTCTGTAATATTATTTTCTTATCTATCTAACACAGTCGTTCTCTTCATTATATAGGCCTATATTAACAGTCTCTCCTGACCCTCCTTTTCCACTGTAGAAATCCTCCTTTTTGTGACACCCTCCCTCTCTCTACATCCACACAAAAAGAAAGACAGTAACATTTATTTCACATGTTTACTTGAACTTCAATAGCAATACAAGACAATCAGAACACTTGAGGTCAATATATACAAGGATCTCAGGGGGTTGCAGAAAAGTTCTGAGGTTTCATATGATCTCTGGCTCTGGAGTCAAGAGTTTTGTTGCCATAACAAACTCCATGGCAACAAGTTCCATCACCGACAGTTTGTGGCAGGTGGAGGGAGGGTTCGGGGAGGAGATTTTGGTCTTGATGTGAAATGGGATTGGTCAAGAGTTGAAAATCAGTAGGAAGGGATGTGTGTAAGAGACCCCCCATTTGATATTGATAAAATGCTTCACTGTGGTACATTAATTATACAAGAATGATGTATATACACGCACTCACTCTCTCTCTCTCTCTCTCTCTCTCTCTCTCACACACACACACACACACACACACACACACACACACACATCCTTGCACACATGCATGCTCATCAAGCTACACAGGCACACTCGCTCACGCTAACACACTTTCCTCCTACAGTATGTAGCCTTGTAAAGCCACTATAAAGTCATGCACATGTTCTTTGAAAGGATTTTTTGGCAACACACAAGTGCTTCTTTGACACACTGTTTGCTTGCTACAGGGAAGGGCAACACCCAGCTGACAAACCAATAGAAACTTAGACGATAGGCCAATAAGGATAAAGCACCAATGAGACGGGAAGACACAGTAGGGTTTCAGGAAAGACAGGATAAGGAGAGGAAGTGGAGGAGGAAGAGTAATAAATGGATCACAGTCATAGAAAAGTAACAAAACATGAAAAGGGGGAAGTCTCGTGGTGATCGGGAGATAGAAGCAGGGAGGAGCCATCGCTGTCATCATAATTACCTTCATCATCCATCATCATTATCCTCTTTATCATCATAATCATCATCATTTCCATCAGTTTGATCATTATTATTTGTTATTATCACCATCTTCCTCCTCATCCCTGGTTTCTATGCCCCGATCACCACCGCCCTAGTCACAGGCTCGTCACCCGCTGCATCTGTCCGTCGTCTCCCTCCGAGGCGGGCTCTGCTGTGTACACTGCCTCTCCATTGGATGCCAGCGGCGGCGGCTGGTAGAAGGTCTGCAGGTGATTGGGCCGGGGGCCCAGCGGGGGTCGCCCCAGGCTGTAGGGCAGTTCCAGGGCGGGCCGCTGGGGCTGGCCAGTGGGGCTGACCTCTTCGGGACCTTCAGGGCTGCTGTCGGGATACGAGAGGGTCGGAGGAGAGGAGCGAGTGTAGAAGCGAGGAGGGGAGCTGCTTCGGCTGTACACCTGGGGGGAGTGGCGGGAGTAGAGATTGTTTGGAGGCGAGTTAGTGTCTCGGGGAGCGAAGATATTCGTCGGGGGCGAGCTTCGGGGGAAGATGCTGAGTGGAGGCGAGCGTCGGTCCCCGGGGTAGAGCGGGGAGGGGTTTGAATCTCGGGCGTAGATAGGTGAGGAGTCAGGGTCAAGGTCTAGGTCAGGGGTCAAAGGCAGAGAAAAGCTCTCAGAATCCTCTCGTTCGCCGTGGTACCGGAGAGACCCTCTATCTTTCCCTCTTTTTCTCCCGTCGAGACCGCCATCTTTGCTCTCGAACAGGAAGGATTCCTCCCTGTCTATATCCATCCCTCCTCTCCACACATCCAGCGCTCTATCCTTCTGTTTCTCATGCTCCCGTTCAATCCCTGCTCTCCATCCATCTCTGTCCTTTAAAAACAAGGATTCATCTTTCTCTCTGTCCATCCCGCCTCTCCATCCGTCAATCCCGAAATCTTTCTTCTGAGTTATAAAAGTCTCTTCCTGGTCTGTCTCCCCCCGCCACACCTCCATCCTTCCACCTCTCTTCTCCAGGAGATGAGAGTCCTCCCTCCCTCTCTCCATTCCAGGTCTCCATTCGTCCATCTCTCCGTCTCTCGTCTGAGAGGTAAAAGACTCGTCCCTCCCTCTTTCAGTTCCTCCCCTCCATTCGTCCATCATTTTGTCTCTTTTTAAGAGAAATGTCTCATCCTTCTCTCTGTCCTGGCCGCCTCTCCATGCCTCTACGCCTGCCTCCCTCTGTTTCATAAGCAGCGGCTCTTCCAGAGCCTTGTACAGAGGCTCAGACTCTTGTGGGGGAGGGGGAGGAGGAGGCGGGAGGGGCCTGTCCCGGTAACGCTCCCTGTCTCTCTCCCTGTCTCTCTCCCTATCCCTCTCTCTGTCTCTGTCTGTCATTCCACTCGGCTCCACTGTGCCGCGGTGGCGGGACAGGGTCCCAGGCGTGCGACTGAGGGTGGAGTAGGGCCGTGCTTGAACGTCAGGGGGGCGCGCTTGCTGCCTGTCCTGGAGCCCGCGGCGACTCAGAGTGCCTTGCAACGACCTGTCCCCGTCTTTCAGCAGCTCACGGGACTCAGAGTCTCCAGAAACCCGTGAATGTGACCAGCCATCTTGTAAACGTGGCGTCGTTGCTTGATCTTGTCCACGTGTTGCAGAATGTGTCTCAGCGTCTTGTGTGTGATGCCGCGTATGCGACCAGCCCTCTTGTGCATTGTTGCGTGTGTTTGGCTGCATGGTGGCAGCCCAGCCCTCTTGGGGTGGCTGTGCGTGTCGGGTCAAAGTGGCAGTGTGTGTGAGAGCCGCCCTTTCATGGTGGTGAGGCCTCGCCAGGCTACCGTAGCGCTCAGGAGGAACAGGCATGGCAACTGAGGGCCTCAGATTGCTCTGCACCAGCTCTGAGATGATCATCTTTTCCAGGGCCGCTGCATCAGACAGGTTACGACGCATTCCAGCACCGCTGCCCAGATCTGTGGTCCCGTGGGGAGTGAGGAGGGCTGGGGAGATGTCATCACCTCCTATCCCAACTCCTCCCTCCCGCAGAAGGTCAGTGCTGCCCACCACTCCAGCTCGGGACCCGGGTGTGGTTCCCAGACCGTGCAGGGTGAAGGTGTTGGGGGTGTAGCCTCCATTGAGACACACACTGTCCAACCCGCAGGACTCCTGGCTCTGGGACACACCACCCTCTGTTGGAAGAAACAGGAAGATGAAAATTACCGAACAGGGATATCTTAAAAAGATTTACAATAAAGAGATTTACATGAATGAACGTATACATGAATGAGCAGAGTTTAGGGTTCATGTGCCTACTGAGGGTGTGGCTTTACAGAGAAGATTTCGATATTAACAATATTCTTTGATGAAATGTTCAGTTATGTAGCCACATGGGAGAGATGTACAGTATGTTATGTCTTCATGATCAATGAATAATTACTGTGTGCACAGATATGTCTATGAATTGCACAAGGAAGTGACGCTCAATGATTTGAGTGAGCACAATAAAGGAGAGCTCATACTCTGCTTGTTTCTGAAGGTTCCTACTGGGCCATGTTAAGACAGAGAGACAGAGAGGGAAAGTGTCAAAAAAAACATTTAAAAGACAAACAAAACAGAACACCACACATTTATATAAAACAAAAACATTCCAGCAAAAGTCTTAGGCCATTCAGATAAAGTCAGGCACTAAAACCCAAGCGATAAATCGGTCGCCTGATATTATTGGCTAATATTATTATTTGTCAGTATTATCTTATCACAGATATATTGGTATCGGCATATAAGTTGTATGCTGCCAAGAAATTTGGAAAAGATAATGTAAGTTTGAGCTCATTTAGTACATTGTCACCATCCCAGTTTGTTTATGAGAGAGCACTTACAAGTGAATAATTAATTTAAGTGTCTTATCATGGTCACATATCTTGTATAATGCGAATTAAGGGATTTAAGGGAAAAGTAGTTTATTTATTAATGTTATGTAAAAAAGAAAAAACTGCTGATAAATCATAATAGTTTTTTTTTTTTTTTTATCTCTTCAATATTGATATCTGTATTGCCCTAAAAAATCCATTATAGGTTGGACTCTATTCAACAAAACACCAAAAAGTAGACAAAGAGGAGTTGTGGAAAATTGTCAAAACATATGTCAGAAATTGAACATATTAAACGTCCTTGACACTTGATGCTGTCCACCTTTTACTGCAATTGATAAACTGGAGGGAGTGGGCTTATATAGACATTTTTCAACGTGGCATAAAAGGTTTTGCAAGGTACTGTGAGCTGTGTCAAAATTAGAATGTTGCAATGTAATGTACCTGTGGAGGTGAAGGGTTGGTTGTATCCCTGGGCCAGCATCGTGTCATAAGGAGAGGCTCCAGCATGAGTCTGCAACACTGGATTAGTAAGGAAATGGTTCCCCAAAGCAGCTGAGGAGAGAGGGATAAAAATAAATATAACATTCTTGACCAACATAAGAAGGCAACTCTGACATTTAAAAGAAAAAAATCTTCACCTCTGTTAAGAGTAGGTGTGTTGTTGACGTCTGCAGCGATGAATGACGATTCAGTCTGTCTGCGGACAGTGTCGTTCCACATCCTCCTGATACGACTCTGGAACAGAAGTGTTGCACACCAGGTCAGGCTGACTCGAGCGAGAGAGGAACAAAGAGCTCAAGATATAGAGGCACAGTGTGTTGTAATGTACCTGTCTGTTAGCAGTAGCTCTCCGACTCTGGCTGCTGGTGTAGCGGCTGTTGGACCGCAGGGCAGCACCCTTCACCGAGTCCGGAGAGCTGGAAGAGGAAGTGACGCAGCACTGCGAAAGGCGCAGGCATCGGCCATAGTCCTTCTGACCCTACACGCAATATTGAAACATGTCTGATTAGTTACAAATGATGACGTTACAGAGTCGTGCAGTTAACTAACAAAATAAATAACACATGAACAAATAGACAGACCTTCCTGGCAAGGGTGCAGTGCAGTATGGTGATGAGGAGGCCCTGGGCGGTGTTAAGGGAGGAGAAGAGGTAAGCCAGGAGGAGAGACGGAGCACACAGGAAGATGAGGCCTGAGGACCAGGTGACGCTCTGCAGGAAGAGCAGTGTCAGGGAGCCCACCGCCCACGCCCTGGAAATCACATTTAATTTGTGATGATTTCAACAAGAGTTCACTCACCTGAATCTGTGAAACTGCTCGGTTTTTCAGGTCACCGAGCTACATGGCACAGTGTGCTTCTACTTTACATGGAAGCTCAACCATGAACAAAGAGAGGTTTGGTTTGCGTGTAACTAATATCAATGTAAGAAGAGTTTGCACACATCCACCTTTAGCAGTGTGCCACCATCCTCAAGTGCACATGAGCATAAATTTCAAATGGAAAAACTACAAATAAAAATGCATTCGGACACATTTTTGGTGTACAACCGCTTGTTTTTTGCTCTCTTTTTTTTCTTTTGTTGAGTGCAATTATCCCCCTCTGTTTTTCACTATACAGTGGTTTGTCCTTTACTCTCTATGCAACGAATGCAAAGACCATATAGTTCATGCTGCTGTCAAGACCTTTTTCACTTGAAACTATTAAAAAACAAAATGCTAGCAATTTACCGCTTTACACTACATCTGTTTCATGTGATTTACATTGGCTCCCTGTCTCACCTAGGATGAGTCTTCAATATCTTAATTAACTACAAATCCCATAACAGCCTTTAGCTCAAGAAACATTGAAAACTATGAAAATAATACAGTAAAACAAATAAATATGCAATAGGAAAGCAGGGAAAACATAAGGAAAGTTTGAAATCAACCTGTTTCAGTTTATGAATTCAAACCTTACTATATTTTGAAATTACTGTGTGATTGGAGCCAAAGCTACTAAAACCCATAGAGCTCTAAACATAATCACCCGCAACAGATCCGCATGAGATAATATACTTACCTCAGGTTGTCATGGCGACTGGAGTCTGGCTTCAAAGCAGCAGTGCTGTGCATCTTATGTAAGGTCATCACCAGGACAACCAGGTTCAACTGAGGCCAAAAAGAACATTCCACAAACACTGTTTAGTATGTATTTATTAATAATAACTCAACATGATGTCATTACACACTGATTAATACATGTATATGAAAATGTACTGTAAGAGAGCATTAACTCTCACCGTAACAATGACACCAACAGGTCCAAGGAAACTCCAGATAAAGTAATTGTCTGTTCGCAGCCAGCATCTAACACACACACACACACACCCACACACACACACACACAAAACACAGTAAAATAAGAACTTCCAAAGAAGCAAAGTCAGTCTGGGAGATAACACAAGAATAAACAGATGAAGGGAAGTAACTGTCCCCATTCAAAATGTGCACAGACGCACACATTAGTCAACTTACGCAGTTTTTGAGCCGTAGCCTCTGAAGTCTATGGCTGCGGACACGGCCACCACCAGCCCAGGAATAGAGTAGCCACACAGGTAAAAATACTTCCTCCTGGAGTTACGTCCCTCGAATACCTCCCGCTGCAGCAAGTATAGTTCCACCCCCTCCAGACACAACCAGCAAAACACCGAGAGCAGCGAGAAGTGCAGCAGGCCAGCAAGGATGGAGCACACAACCTGCAAATTTAGATAGCTCGTAAGAATATTTTTAGCAAAATGCTAACTTAAATAAAATGCTACAATACAACAGTAATATCCAAGCACTGACTGTGTATTGCGTCTTGTTGGCACCAACAAGAAAGAGCAGTTCAGTGATCAGCAGGTTGGCCCACAGGTTGCAGTGGATGGTGCTGTGGTCGGTGTGCCAGGGCGCCCCCTGGCAGCACAGGGTGGTGAGGCAGGTGGCCAAACACACAAGGGCTACGGAGATGCCAACCCAGGAAACCACATAGACGAGAAGCTCTTCTACGCCAACCCCAAACTGAAAAAGAGAAGCAGACAGGAAAGAAAGCGCAGAGAGATTATTTATCTGACCATAAGGTGTACATGTATGAATGTCAGAACAAGTGCAGGTGCAGGTGCAGATTTGTAATTGTATATGGATGGGTTTTTTTGTGGTGTGGAGTGCTGGTGTGTTTTTGCCTCTGGTTGTGTGCCCCAGTGTGTTGCATAACATCTGTTCAAATTAATAAAATCACATCCAACAAAGGGAACATCTTGCAGAGAAACACTTAATTCAATTTCATGGCAGGACAAAATAGCCTGCAGCATTTAGCACTCTCTCTCTCTCTTACAGCTACAACCCACAATTATCATCCCCTCTGTGCTTGATTTTGAAAGAACACAGTGGGGTTGAAGTCCAACTGTGCTACAGCAAATGGGTGCATAAAGGTGAAGTCAGAAAGCATTTGTTAGTTGAGGATGGAGCTGGATTTTTAAAGTTAAAGTTTGGCAGCTGGCCGACTAAAAAGAAGCAGTAGTGGCAGTAGTAGTGCTTAATGCATAGAAAAAATACGTGTGCATGGCTGTTTTCAGTTTGGTGTGAATATTGGCTCAATATTGTACAATTAAACATACTGAAGACTCATTGGGGTATCTTGTGAGTGAGATAGCTACATTTTTGCTACATTCAATGTCATTGTCTGTCTGTGCTTTCATGCAGATTCATGCAAATTAAGAAAAAACACACACTGCAGTCTTAAATCTCCTTTCTGTCTGCTGTTTGCGGTGTACTTACCGCAGGTTGCTGATAGGTCATGAGGACGGCATAGCTGGACAGGTGGTTGCAGGCGCAGGTAGTGTGTGTGTTGTTGGTGTGTAACAGGCGGCAGCCCTGTGTAGACCACCTGCCACTCCCAGAAACCCCTGATCCGTTCCAGAAAGAGCAGTTGGGTCCAAAGTGGTTATCCAGCTGTTGAGACAAATGCACACCAAAACACAAATGGTACTTAGTGAACAGGTTCTGCAGAAAAATAATTTGCTCATTATATACATACATTTTGAGGTACACAGATTTCCAAACAGACCTGCAGGTGCCTGAGAGTGAAGATCACTGGCTCAGAGAGGTACACTCTGTTCGATCCTCTGTGCACAGAGGCAGAGATGACATGGGAATTGACCACTAGGCTCCTACGCCTGGCCTCTGATCCCTGACCCAGCCCCAATCCAAGCCGCAAAGTCGAGTTCTGGGTGGTCAGGAAGGAGCCAAGGTTCTTATAGAGAGAGAGGACCAGCTTCACCTGGCCTGCAGAGGAAACAGGGACATAGTGATGACCACTTTCAAAAGGAGATAGTTAGACTTTTATCCTACATTTTACAATGTTTGGATTTTTGATATGTTGGTAAAAACTATTACTTCCGCAGCCCATTACTTGTCCCACCTACTGTATAGTTTACCAACCCAGGCAATACACTTTATAATACTGAGATGTCACTGTGTACAATGTTGATTAGTTTTGGTGTGTGTCACAGACCATTGTTGCTGTACTGCTGCAGAGCCAGTGCTGATATCTGCAAGATGCTGTCGCTGTCATAGGAGTGAGGGAACGTCAGGTCATGTATGTCTGCCTCTGTATTTAACACATACACCTCCAGATCTGTGCACACACAGGAAGAGCTTACACAAACTGGTAATTTCCACAACGTGTAGAGCAAAAGAAAGATTTTAAAACATTAGACCACATACCGACATTTGGTGCCCTGTCACTGAAGCGGCCTTCATAGAGATTGTTAGCCAATAAAAATGCTCCTTTTTCTACTGCGTCTAACAGCAGTGATGCTGAGTGGGACTGGTCAACACTGCTCATATCCGCCCAGGACACCAGAGCCTCAGGACCCAACAGGTTATCAACTGTCTGAACGACCGCCTGAGAGAAAGACACAGTGTTTTATTCTTAGTTCTGAATACCTATCTATCTATCTATCTATCTATCTATCTATCTATCTATCTATCTATCTATCTATCTATCTATCTATCTATCTATCTGTCTCACCTGAACATAAGCTCTGCATGTGCGTTCCCTCTTCTGCAGCTGAAAATAAGAAAAACATATATTGTTAGAGTCATCATCGCTGACATTTCCGCTCTAATTTAAAAGGAAAGGTCAAGTACACTTCTGCACTGACAACAGAAACAATTTACCTTGTTGTAATTGCGTGCTGCTGACTCTTTATTGGCTGGTCTCAAGGCCTGGAGCTGGGAGTCCAGGATATCCAATAGTTGTTCAATTAGCTTGACGGACATGCTGACATCACCGGCGTAGATCCGGCCACGGGTCAGGTTGACCAACTCTCCAGCGATGTTGGCCGCATTCTCCCCGCTCTTGATCTGGAGTGAAGTGGGGGTGGTTGTAATGTCAAATATTTTGACATTTAAGAGAGAAGTGCTTGCTGACTGGCTTTAGGGCATTTGCGCAGCGTGTGTGTGTGTGTATGTGTGTTTGTGTGTGTGAGAGAGAGTGTGCGGGTGTGTGCGGGTGTGTGACTAACCTTCTGTGCAATTTGGCTGACCCAGGGAGAGGTGCAGTTGGAAAGGTCAGGCCCTCTGGAGCTCCAGCCCACAGGAGACTGCATGCACTGATAGGAAGCTATACCTGCAGAGACAGACAGGGTGACACAGACTGTCAGAAAGAGGAAGGACAGCTCATGTTTTTACAGGACAGGAGCTGTTTTTTTTCTCCTTGCCATGCATCTTTTACCCTTACATTTATTTTCATTTCTGTAAATATGCCAGCCGGCTAACATGGGCTCCACTTAAATGTGATTCAGTAATGGATATTAATGGTTTTGTTTTTGATAGAAGTTTAAAGATGCATTACTGTAGATTATTTAATTTGTTTTGGCCACTTGTGTGCAGAAGGACTATCTTTTTATGAAGTTATGGCTAAAGTGTTAGCAATTAGAAAAAACGTTACCAAGTCCTTGCACACCATAAAGTCTTAGTGACCGGCGTGTAGGATAAAAAACTCTTGACTTGGAGAAAAAGCAAATTAAGTAAGTGAAGTGTTAGCAAAAAACTGCCTATTTATACATCCAGCAAGAAGCAGCATTAGCATATATTTGGGGCCGTGTTTGAGGCTATCTCATGAATGTAAGTACAATATTTACTGTTTTTTACAATGTTTACATAATATTCATGAACTCCATGCAAAAACATCTGGGTTGTTGGCTTATCAGCTTTAGCTTGTTTGTTCTTCAACAGCGAGTAAGGTCGCAAACTTTGAACAAGAACCAGCGAATGCACCGTACCAAAAAAGAAGAGCTAAAATAGGCCAAAAAGCTCAGTAATGTAGCCGTTTTTTTATTTTTTTTTAACCTTGTGTAGTCTATATATTTCATGAAAAACTGAAAACATCAGTTCTGAAAATTCATTGTAGCCTATGCCACACTCATGCCACACTCACATTCAGTTATAAACATGATTTGTAATATCAGATAATTCCCCAGTGAATTCATCACCGCTGTGCTAAAACTATGTCCAAATCATTCGACATGATCATGATCAACAAAATGCACCACGGGCTTATCTCCATAATCTGCATAACAGCTTTTGCTCAGAGGGATTGCTGGGCTGAGGAAGACAGCTGCACAGCGAGAGGAAGAGTTGAGGAAACCAAGCTTCTCTTGACACTATAACCCCTTTTCTTTCTCTCTCTCTCTCTCTCTCTCTCTCTCTCTCTCTCTCTCTCTCTCATCTGAGGGCAAGTTCAAAGAGGGGGCATCCGACTAAATTTCAAAGGGAAACAAGATACAGATACACACATGCATTACAACACACACACATGCACACACACACACAAAACGCAACACACAGACTGGCATGCTGACATCTGCACACCTACCCAGTGACCCTTTTGGGCAGGGCCTCTCCACAGTCTCTCCCTTCAGGGTGGGGGGCCACTGCACCCCTCGTGCCACCCGGCCTTCACATCCGCCCACCTGACCGGGGCTCCCGGGAGCCAAGGGGACACGCAGAGGTGGACGTGGGGTCAGAGGGACCATGGCTGTGATCGGCCGCTGGTCAAAGGGTCCTCGGTTGATGACGCCAATAGGGTGAGAGGCCGACGGCCGCACTGGGGTCAAAGCGACAGTGGCTGTGTATGAGCGGACAGTCGTCATCAGAGAGGAGAGGGGACCTAGAGGGACGGAAACACTTTTGATTCTCTAGTTCCATCACATCGTCACACCAGTATGTCCAAATACACAAGTGCACTTGTTCCTCAAACCTTTAGTGGGCGGTGGCGGTGTAAACTGTAGCGGATATCTCAGCACATAGTAGTTATTCCACACATACAGCTGGTTGTCTCGGGGGTTGTAGTCTATGGAGGAGATGTACTGGTAAGGGTTGGGGAATGGTATTTGAACGGGCAGCTCCTGTCCACGGCTGGTGTCGTAGGCATAAACAACCATGTCGCTGCCGACTCGGCCCTCCGCCTGCCCCTCATCATCCTGAAAGACGGAGCGCACGGCGTAGAGCACACCACAGGCCATGAAGGCGTTGCTCGCCCCACGCTTGTCAAAGCTGGTGGCCCACGTACCCTCGAAGCGCAGGGTGTATGGGTTCACCTGCAAAAGAAAGAAGACATAAGCAGATGAGATTTTCTCTACCCAGTCATCGATCTGTTTTCCTTCCTCCTACTGTACCTGGCTGACCACGATGCGTCCATTATTGGCTTCAGTGGAGTAGATCACCCAAAGGCCGTTCTCGTCCACCGCCAGATCAATGTCTGACTTCCCTCCCCAGCGGTAAGGCGAAGTGTCGTGGTAGTTGGCATTGACCACCACTGCCTCGCCACTCTTGATGCGAGTCCGCAGGTCATATTTGACCAGGTTGCGTGTTCGCTCCTTGTTGTAAAACACGGCACCGTCATACACCACAAAGCCTGTACCGTCCACGCGGCTAGGCAACCTAGGACACAGAATGATGAAAAATATGAAGTGCACATGCACATTTTCACTATTTATATTTGGATGTAATTCATATTATTAATTAGGAAAAGAGAGTTAAAGGCACTGGAAACCTTTTGGTTTCAATCAGCTTGATATCATCATACTGGTCCCACACGGACACAGTTTTCCGTAAAGTTTCAACAGTTTTGTACATTTCACATGACATATTTCTGTATTTGTGTCTTTGTCTGTGCTCCTGTCAGTGGTTGGCTGGGCTCAGTTTGAAAAAGATGATGTCACATAATTCTGTGCACCAATCAACAAAATTTAACAACATTTGAATCATAAACCAATGACAGTTCTGTTCCCATTGTGCATGTACACACCGCCACTGACAATGCAAACTATTTTAGAGAGACGTAATAAATTAGTGTTAACACTTTCTATGGCAGGATAACTACCAGCCATCAATAGTATCAAAAATGGGTTTGATATGATTACAATCTTAAGGTTAATAACTTTAACTCTGCTTGTTGCTTAATTTGTAATAATAGACACTTAATGATATACAGATATACGTAACAGTTGAAAAGTTTTCAGGAGCTTTAATCTCTTATATATAAAGTAAATGTTCTATTGGTTACTGTTGGTTATTTTGTATTTTGTATTGTGTATTGTTTGTGTATATTATCATTTTGGGTTTTTTGAGCTTGTTAAGCACTTTTTAAACTATAGAAGCTATAGAAATAAAATTGAACTGAACTTAACTGAAATGTTGCTGTATTCCCATTTTTAATTCATTGAACTGAATGTGAAATTAGCCCCAAACTAACAATTATTTTCATTATGAATTAAACCATTTAGATTGGCTTTGGATTAATTGATTAATCGTTTAATCCATAGATTTTTTAAATGTCAATCATAACTGTCCAGAGCCTAAGGTCACATCTTTAACAATACAGAGAGCACACACTACTCACTTATAGGTGGTGGTGACTCTGTTCTGGCGGTAGTCGTCCCAGGAAGCATACTCATACAACACCTCTGTCCTATATGGCGTCCATGGCATGACGTACAGCCTGTCACCAGCCTGCAGCGGGTCCTTACACCATGCCCCCGACTGATGCTCTGCCTCCAGGAGAGAGGAAGCTGGCTGGATGCTGAGCAGTGAGCCGGGACACACGAAAACTGGAAGCCGGGAGTTAGGAGGGGAAGAAAGCAGGATGTGAGAAAGAAGTGGAAGAGGGAGGGAGAAAAAGAGTGAGGAGGGAAATTGAGGGAGAGAAAAGAGTGGAAAGGTGCAGGGAGAAAATGGATGGATGCATGAAAAAAGAATTGAAACGGATGCAGTTGATGCAGCAAGAAGAAAAAAGAATGAGAAAAAGAGAGAGGGATTTAAAACACTTGTGCTGATCTCGAGAGGCAAGCAACAGAGACGTAAAAGTGTTGAAAATCACACACTGTTAGCGTGTGTGTGTGTGTGTGTGGTGAGTAATACAACAGGAACACTGCAATGAAAATGTGCGAGTGTCTTTATAAACGTGTGTGTGTGTGTGTGTGTGCGTGTGTGCGTGCCTGCATGCTTTTGTTTGTTGTGTGTGTGTGTATGTGTGTGTGTGTGTGTGTGTGTGTGTGTGTGTGTGTGTGTGTGTGTGGTGTGTGTGCGTGTGTGTTTGTGTGGGTTAGTGCAAAAAGAGTGAAAAAGAGTGTGAGGTAGAATCAGGGACGCAGAAGGCGGGGCTGAATTTTGCCTTAAAGTGAATGAGAGGGCAGGTTAGTTTACGCCGAGCACAACGATTGGTCCACCCACATGTCAATAACTGAATGGACACATATGTTTACTGTACAGTCTCACACTGGCATGCAAATAGGCATGCATGCACACACACACACACACACACACACACACACACACACACAGAAGCAGTGCTTGGTAAGCACACATCCAGAAGGATATACAATCACACACATTTGGTCTTATTTTTCCTATGAAGATAAATAAGGGGCTCTTCCTATAAGGGAAGAAAAGGGAAAATAAGCTGCATGAAGAGGATGATCAGACATGTAGGAAGGAATGATTCAGAAGAAAGGAAGGAAAGAAGGAAGGAAGAAAGGAGGAAGAAAGAAAGAAAGAAAGAAAGAAAGAAAGAAAGAAAGAAAGAAAGAAAGAAAGAAAGAAAGAAAGAAAGAAAGAAAGGTGTTTGTGTGTGAAAAGAAAATAGAGTGAAATAGCGAAAAGGTAAGAAGAAGATTATGTTTATGTTGGTGTGAGCAGTTGTGTTCATGTTTGTGTGTGTACAGAGAGACCGAGGGAGAGAAATAAGAGACAGAGAGATCGACCAGGAGCAAGAGAGATGAAGAGAGACTAGGTGCAGAACCTGGATAAAATTGGATAAAAGGACAGGTTTCAACAACGAGAGATGGATAAAATGGGGGTTGAAAAAATAACCGAGTAGGAAATGAAAAAAGGGGGGCAACATCCAGCATGACTACGAAACAACGTCCTAGGGTAGGAGGAAAAGAGAGAGATGGTAGGAGAGAGAAAGAGAAGGAGAGAAAAGAGGGGGTCGGGGGTAAGGAGAGATCAAGATGCTACAATGTTTTGTCTTTACCTTTTTGGTCCACTTCTACTCAAGCATAGGAAAAAAGAGGGAGAGAAAGAAAGAGAAGTCAGAGGGTGAAAGAAGGGAAGTAAAGAAAAGCAAGAAAGCAAGCAAGAGAGAAAGAAAAAATAAAGAAAGAAAGAATGAAAGAAAGAAAGAAAGAAAGAAAGAAAGAAAGAAAGAAAGAAAGAAAGAAAGAAAGAAAGAAAGAAAGAAAGAAAGAAAGAGAAAGAACGAATTGCACAGATAAAGACTTTGGAACTCATTCTCACCACAAACTTTATAGTTCACATAAAAGAAAAAGAAGCACAAAAGAGACCCAGCATACTCCCCTCCTCTATTCTCCTCTCCTCTCCTCTCCTCTCCCATCCCTTCCCTTCCCCTTCCCTTCCCTTCCCTCCCCTTCCTCCCCCTTTTCCCTCCCTCCACCTCCCTCAATCTCTCCTTCCCTCAATCAGGCTCCTGTGGAGAAAAGAGAGCAACTTCCATGGCGTGAATCTGAAAAAGAAAACACACACACGCATGCATGCGCAAGTGCACACTTGCATATACACACACACACATACACACACACATACAGAAGAAATACAGTATGCAAATGTCCTACAGTTTCCCTCTCTCTACTTTCTCCATACAACTTTCTTTTTGTATTTTACACACAAACACACACACACACTCCCTGAGAAAAAAATATTTTCTATCTATCAATCTATCAGGGATACAGCTGACATCAGTGGTTATAAGAACAAATAAAAAGCACTATAATATAGCTAGACAGTAATAGTTTAAATCTCTGTGTTTTGCGTGCACATGCACATATTTGCATGTTTGTGTATGTATGTGTGTTTATGTGTGTGTTTATTTAAATATATGCATACTCACTGTAAGGGACACACTCATACTGGATCTCCAGGTACTTGTATGTTCCAGGACAGGGGTCTGGGAAGACGTCGACCCCTGCGACTACCACACACTGAGTCCTGTTGTTACATCTGGAGGACAGCAGATGGATGGATGGATGGATGGATGGATGGATGGATGGATGGATGGATGGATGGATGGATGGATAGATGGATGGATGGATGTGTGAAAGGGAGGATAGAAAGAGAAAACAAAGAAGGGATGGAGAGTGATTAAACAGACAGAAAAGGGGAAGCAAAAGACACTCCATTTGTCTACTGTCCCTCTCCCTCTCGCTGAATATTGATCAGTGCTTCTAGGAAAACAGTGCTGAGTACACAGCTAATGGTGCAGCCAAGCACTCAGACTCAGCTGGAGAGATTACTGCACTTGCACCTACACATGACTCACAACACAAGTATTGGCTTTGTCTAACGTTTCCTCTGACATGAATCCACACGTATATTGTACAGCAGTGCACACATACCGTTTGTCAGAAACAGTAGACGGTCCCATTGATTGGTTTAGCTGCTTCCAAAATGTTTGCACATACTCAAATCAGTAAGACAGCACATACACACCTCTGGGCCATAATCTTGAGTGCATCTGGGAGGTAACACTGTGTGTTCTCCATCTGGAAGGGGTCTGCGTCACAGATCTTGTCATCAGTGCGTCCATAGTTGGCCGTCTCCACCATAACCACGTCACTTCCTGGGCAGCGCAGCTCTATGGGGTAACCCTCGCACGCCAGTTCCCTGCGGAGCAGCCCAAATGGCATGGCGGCCCGGGACATAGCTGCTCATGGAGGGTGGAGGTTTGTTAAGATGAGTGTTAAGGTGTGAAGGTAGGGAGAAAAGAAGAAAGCAAAATTATAATTGAATGTCTTCAGACTGCAATTACCTTGAGAATCCACAAAAATCATCGCTTTTGTAAACTTAGACAGCAAATTAATCTGGTTGTCTCTTCGTAGGAACTCGGGAATAATGTGATTTGTAGCAGCCTGTATGAAGAGCTAAATAGCAATTTAGTATTGTACTTCCGTAAGTTAGAAGACTTACAAGGGAAAGATTTTAAAGAGTCAGCTATGTCAGTACGTAGGCAATGTCGGTACTTTGAGCTAAATGCTCAGCATGCTAATAAGCTCACACTGACACTGCCGACATGCCGATGCGAAATTTCATAGCAATACATCCAGTAGTTGTTGAGACATTTCACTGAAAACCACAAATGTGAACTTCATTTTAACACTTGAGTCAGGGGATCACCAAAGTCAGCAGGATTCATCCTCTGGGGATCATGGAGGTCTACACAAAATTCAATGGCAATCCATCTAAAAGTTGTTGAGTTATTTCACTCTGGACCAAAGTTGTGGACCAGCATTGCCATCCACAGAGGCACGCCACTATCATGGCTTAAACAAATGGTCAAATTTGAAGCAGCAGAGACTGAGATATCCAGACGTTTAGTCCCTTGTCTGGGTCTGTTATGGATTTGTAGGCTAAAAGCCTGAGTTGAGATAACCCTGATGACATCATCTGGATATTTTTTTCAGACTTTGGAAAGATCTCTCCAGAGCCAGAGAAAACAACTTATTTTTTTTTATTTATTTTTTTTACAGTCCGAGTAGTACTCCCAATGGAAATTATACAGACCTGTATGAATAAATACTGTTACAGGGATTTAATCAGCCATGACCAGGTATGTTGATACACACTAATTTCCTAATTACAACAAATGTCATTTAAACACCATACTCTGATTACCTC
The DNA here is from genome assembly GCF_010015445.1 of Perca fluviatilis. Lineage (NCBI taxonomy): Eukaryota > Metazoa > Chordata > Actinopteri > Perciformes > Percidae > Perca > Perca fluviatilis. The sequence goes on from NC_053112.1 coordinate 18,692,298, forward strand.
AATCAAAATATGCTGATATCTGTACTTGATGTAATCAAAACATAGTGAACACACATTTCTACACTGTTAACACCTTGGGTGTGATTTAATTTATTCTTTAAAATGCATGTGTGAATGTTTACACTGGAAGGATTCCCAAATGCAAACAGAGTGTGATTGCTGACATACATCACACTGCACGTCCACTGTGACACCTGCCATGTGATGCGTGGGTACATCACCATATATTGTGTTTTAAGTCAGTGGGGAGGATAAAGCTTATACTGGCTGTCAGATGCTTGGTAAACACAAATTGACAATAATACGATTTTATTATTTTCTTTTCATTCCTTTGAAGGCTGGATCTCACTTTGTCACATCTCTCTGTGTGTAAACACACCTGACTGCCATAGTAATCTATGTAAACCAGAAAATCACATTACCGTTACATTAATCCAGTTGTCCACATCATCTTGAGTGTCATTTACACATGAAAAGGTGTTTGCTGCATCAGGCATAAACCCATATTTATTTAAAGCGAACACGTCGGTGTGATCAGTATACTTGCGTACTGTAACTGTCCGTGGTGCTGAATGAATGAATGAATGATTGTTTATTACAGTAAGTAGGAGCTACAGTCGGTTTCTGAAGTAACTCCCTTTGGCAAGCTGTACACTTCAAATGTTTTAGTAAGCTTTTGTTTATGTAAGTTACGAGATGACTTTGCCTTTCTTTAAAGCAACTTTTCAGACTTTGCTCACTTTGCAAAACCATGACTTATATTTGAGTCACACAAATCTACGTACCACTGGCATCATCCTTTGCTTCCTTTTGAATTTTTTTGCGATTCATTCTGCTGATTGCTGTGTCAGTATTAACACATCGACATGATACTACCTCAGCACCGTGACGCTTACCTTGGCCGGAAGGGGCGACGTGAGCCAGAGTGAGCACACACACTCCCAGGAACCACAGTGACACAGCCATGCTGGGCAGGAAGAGTTAGGAAGTCACACCACCAGCTGCGTAAGGAGAGCCTGGGGAGGAAGCAGTGGAAAGGTGAGATTGAGAGAGTGTGTGTGTGTGTGTGTGTGTGTGTGTGTGTGTGTGTGTGTGTGTGTGTGTGTGTGTGTGTGTGTGTGTGTGTGTGTGTGTGTGTGTGTGTGTGTGTGTGTGTGTGTTGTATGGTCTATAACACAGTGACAGTGAAATAATGCACCTTATAAAACACAACAGGGTGGGAGGGGGACAGAAAAATAGAGCAGACAGACAGAGATAAATAGAAAACTGAAATTGAGCATTCGGTGCAGCGAAAAGTCCCTCAATCTGCTGTTACCATGGTGATAGCACAGTGCAGTCTGAGGGAGGGAGAGAGAGAGAGAGAGAGAGATGGTGTGTGTGTGTGTGTGTGTGTGTGTGTGTGTGTGTGTGTGTGTGTGTGTGTGTGTGTGTGTGTGTGTGTGTGTGTGTGTGTGTGTGTGTGTGTGTGTGTGTCTGTGCGTATTTGTGAGTGAAAGACAGTACGTGTTTTAAGTCCGTAATTAGCTAGGAGCAACAGTGGCCACTGACCCATAAAATAATCTTTCTATCCACACAACACACACACACACACACACACACACACACACACACACACACACACAGGCAGAGGGCTGGGCTCAGTTTAGGCCACTTTTCAGAAATTCTAAATAAATGATGTGGAGAAGATCTCTCCCCGAGCAGGGGTAACGAGGTAAACAGCTGACTGAGGGCGCAGGTGATCAGAGGGCAATGCTGCGCACTGAAGTTTTAAAAGGGAGCATACGGAACACAGGCGGACGAGATAAAAGAGAGCAACAGTAATATGACTCCTTAATATAGACTAAACTCTTGGCCCTGGACAGAAGGGAGGATGGAGGCTGACATTTATTTATTTTTGCTGCTTAGCATTCCAATCTGCTGCTGCCGGGTGTACACAGTTGTGTGTGTGTGTGTGTGTGTGTGTGTGTGTGTGTGTGTGTGTGTGTGTGTGTGTGTGTGTGTGTGTGTGTGTGTGTGTGCGTGTGTGTGTGTGTGTGTGTGTGCGCGCGTGTGCGTGCGTGTGTGCGTGCGTGTGTGTGGGTGTGTACAGATACATATGTGTGCTTGTGCTTGTTTGTTTGTGACTTGCTTTACTCTCCATCTTCTTGTTAGGTAATGATGGCAGACAGATTTAGGTCACTCATCAACAAATGTCCAACATGCATTCAAAGGCTTGTGCTTGAACAGGCCACACGTGAACACACACACACACACATACACGTACACACACACACACACACACAACATACACGTACACACACACACGCACACACACACACACACATCTACACACACACACATACACAAACACACACATAAGAAAGAGAAAAGAGACCTCTGCCTTCTTTAAGTCCACTGAACCAACAAGACTGTAATAAAGGCCTCAGGACCACTGTGATACACACATCCACGCACACACACTAAACATAGTACATAAAAGATACACCAGAGAGAGAACCTTTCCGTTTTTCATCATATTCACACACTCTCACACACTCTCTCTCACACACACACACACACACACACACACACACACACACACACACACACACACACACACACACACACACACACACACACAATATGTCTCATCTCATCCAAAACCCTTATGGCAGCATGTTCTTTTGCTTGCAACCCCCATTTTTTTTTATCTCTCTCTCTCTCTCTCTCTCTCTCTCTCTCTTTCACACACACACACACACACACACACACACACACACACACACACACACACACACCCTTAAGTGTTGATGCAGAGTAAGTAGAGCAAGGACACTGATGGGCCTTGACAAAGCCACACACACACAGTCCCCCTGTTCGCAGCACCATGCTCCCTGCCTGCAACCAAAATCCAGCCCCGGGCCACCGGCCGGCCTACTTGGAGGAGAGCAGTCTCTAAGTGAGAGTGTGTAAGTAGTACATACATGCACACAGCCATGCACACTTACAATAAACACGAAAAACTGCATGTATCTGCATTTATCTAACAGTGTTAATAGTGACTTAATAGCAACAGAACATCTATTCAGCAACTATTATGAACATCAAATGAACCCCTTTACATTTTTCACATTCAACATTGTTCACTTTTTAAGTCCCGTTAAGTAGCTTTAAGGTTGTTAAAATCACCTTATTCCCATCTATCTGTAATAGCTTGTTCCAACTCTCCATAGTGAAATATTCAAGACTCCATCATTTTATGGCTGCACCATTCAATCAAATGTCTTGTGCATAATTTCAGACAAATTTACCCAAAGTTTAGCTCAACATATTTGGTATCTTTCGGAACTTTAAGATGTCTGCTAGAATTTAAAATGTGGGTTAGAACAGTGTTTGGCTTTAGGGGGTTAAGTAAGTTCTTAAATGTGAGAATTTTCAGCTTTTTCTGTTTTACAAATACAAATTCAATATCTTTGGGTTTTGGACAGACAAAACAAGCAATTTCACTTTAGGGGAATTGTAGAAGACGTTTTCATATTTTTTTTTGACCTTTTTAGAATTAATTGAACTTTAATCAGTTAATCAAAAAGATAATCTACAGACAATTTATAATGAAAATAATCTTTAATGCTGCCCTAAATGGCAGAGAAGTCAAACAGGAGTCTGTCAAACGAATCCTGCGTGGTTTCGCTGCTCCAAAAATGAAGCAATAAATAAAAAAGAAAACTGACTGACTCACTGCTGTGGGAAGCAAATGATACCTGAAAGCCATTAAAGTCAGTCTGTTGGAAATCATTCAAACTGATGTGAAATCATGCCAGGTACAAAGATTCACACTTTTGGAGGTGAAGGCCATACAATCAACGGAGAGAAAGAGAGAGTAACCTCCCCCTGCTTTGGTCAGAGAGCTATCAGTGCCTGAGGGCAGATCGCTATGAAGCACAAAGTGACAAAACAGCCTTGTAGTGTTATGTTCCTAATGGAGGAATGAATGCGTGTGAGTGATGGAGAGAGAGAGAGAGAACAATCAAGAGATGAGGTAGAGACAGAGAGATTAGACTTCTGACAGCACAGCCAAAAGCAAAAGCTTTATTGGCTGAAATACTTTTTTCATAACAACAATGTTGAGAATGTTCTCGTCGCTAATAATCATGTTTAAAGTGCTCATATTATGATTTTTGGCTTTTTCCCCCCTTCCTTTATTGTGTTATACATTTATTGCAATAGATTCTCACTCCCATCTTGTAAAATACAGACGCTTGGTCAGGTGCCTTTGTCGTTGTTATTGACGCTAAAAGCCTCCTTTAGCGTTCCTTTTGACGCAGTTATGTTACGGGAAAGGTCGTGGGTGGGCTTACGTTTCCGTGACATGCGGGAATAACGGGACGGTTGTGTTTAGGAAAAGAAGAAAGCGACTTTATGAAATGTGACACGGGAGACACGAACCCCGGTCTCCTGGGTAAAAGTCCTGTTGTTTGACATATCCACCACCCTGAACCAAACTCCATAAGTGGAATTTCGGCCTTACATACTACTCGCTACCGTAATCACTCTTAGGGCCCTATTTTAACGATCTGAAACGCAAGTATGAAACGCAAAACGCAAGTAGCTTTGTGGGCGGATCTCGGCCGCTGTTGCTATTATACCGGCGGGATAATGACTCTTGCGCCCGATGCAAATCTAAAATGGGTTGGTCTGAAGTAGCTAGGTGTGGTTTGGGCGTAACGTGCAATAAACCAATCAGAGCGTCATCTCACATTCCCTTTAAGAGCAGGGCGCTTGTTCCGTGGCGGATTGCTATTATGACGGCGGATTGCCTGGCGCACGCCAGCGGGAGCTGCCAATGCGAGATGCGGCAAAGTAATAAATGCCCGTCTTGGCCGGGTGGCGATGTTGCTGCGGCCTCTCGGGCGCATCTCCTCAAGTCTGGAGAGGATTGCTGCAGCCATTGAGCATACCTCCAAACGCACCACCTGCACCTGTTGTGCCCCTTCCTCTTCCCCCCACTCCATCTCCGTCCACCCGCTCCATCAGGAGCGCATCGCGCATTACTCCCGGACCAGATCCCGCCGTAGTTCAACATCACGTCTCCTTAAGTCCTCTAATTCCTCATTTATGTCATCAACACATCCATGATTCATGGAAATGTTGTGTAAATCATAACAAGCCACAACGAATGCTGCGACTTTTTGAGGATTGTACTGTAAAGTGCCTCCTGACCTATCCAAACACCTGAAGTGCATTTTCAGTAATATTTTCCTTTGTAATTATGTATGGTTTGCAAAAATGGGAACTGCTGCATCCATTTAGATGAGAGAAGTATATGCTCGTTGTGCACACGCTACATTATGGCCAAGCATGCGCCCCTAAAATAGCATCTGAATAAGGCGCTACTGACTTTAGACTAGCGCCACTGACTTTAGACCAGGTTTTTCCTGGTCAGTGGCGGAATTGTTTTCTGAAACTGCAGAATAGCACCAAGTAACGTTTGCGCCGGAACACGCCTCCTCTTTTCGCTGAACCGCCCCCGGGAGCGCAAATACATTCCCTAATTTACCGACGTGCGTCTGTGGAGGGAAAAGTCCGCTGTGCGTCGGGTGCAAAATAGGAATGATACATGCGTCGGTGTACAAAGGCAATTGCGCTGAGTGCAAGATAGGGCCCTTAGTGTTACGTCATCTTCAAATCCCGCGCACTTGCTGCTCTCCCCGGTACGTTATACAAACACGCTGAAGGGCGCTTTTTTCGTCGCTTCAGACGCTGACAGCCACTGTCCAAACGTCCGTATATTACGAGTTTGGAGTGAGAACGGGTTGATTTTTTGTGCACGTTATAGGTTTACAAAGTGAAAAAGCCCAAAGTCCACCCCAAAGGGACTTACCATTTCCAACAGAAAACACTGTTCACAAACTGCTCCTAACAGTTCTGTTGTAGTCCAGCCTTTACTTCCGTGACGAACGTGGGTCACACATGTTATAATGCTCGCCTAGCTGCTAGCGTGGCACTCCCTCATGCTCTGCTTCTAACTGGCTAGTAGTCCTTACCTAGCTACTGCACATGTGCAACAACAAAGATGGAATAGAAGTGAGCAGAGCTATGTCTTTCTCTATCACTCTGGAAGTGAGATGCCTCACTCTGTAGCTAAAACAGAGAGCTACAGGGGCCTTGGTGACTACAAGCCTGTTTCAGACCATTGACCTCTACAGCCCCCAGAGGGCTGAGGCCTACTCACTGCAGTCAAAGCCACTTACAGGGTTTTAGAGCCTGTATGTTTGTCTGGTCGATGAGTGACTCTGGGGAACGGAGGTGTCGCCCTCTGTCAATCATTTGCTTGTTGCAGGCAGGAAACATAGGCAACGCTCAGAGCCAAGTTCAGTGCATTACGACCCGCACTGCATGTTGGACACTGCTGAGAGCGTTAGGGTTTATACGTTTTTATGGAAATGAGAGTAAATTGGTTGCAGATAGATCATGATCATGTTTTAAAAGTAATTTTCAAAGTCATCCACTGTTTTTATGAACTGAACTGAACAGTAATGAAAACACAACTATATGCCTTACAGCAGAATTATAGAAATTAGACAGAAGAGAGTGTGTTTTGCACACTGATTGCTTGGTTATTTTATCAAAACAGTTTCTCAAATGAGTTTTCAGAAATATATATACTATACCTCAATATGTATCATCAAGTAATAAAATAAAATAATAATAAAAAAATAATTTTAACTGTGATAGAAAATTACTGTATCAGAATCAGAAAGGGTTTTATTGCCAAGTACCAAATCTACTGGACAATATATGTGAACACATAATTATCTACATTTAGTAATATCTTTGTTTGTTTTTTAAATACAGTATGATTCGATGCATGCTTTTAAAGACATTTACACACAATGTTCTGAGAAAGAAAAACAATATGAATATGATGGTCATCACTGTTAATTTTCCTCTGCTATAACATGTTGATAAGCTCAGATAATTGTATCACTGAACGGTAATGCTGCCATCACTCCCAGGAAAACATAACTATAAGCCTCTCTGCAGAATTACAGCAATTAGTCGATTGACGGAAAATCAATTTGCAGCTATTTTGATGAGTGATTACTCGTTTTTAAGAATCTTAGCAGGCTGGCTGCTTCGCCCTAAATTTGAGAATTTGCTGCTTTTCTTTCTCATTTGATTTGTCCCATTTGATGTAATTTTTTATTTTGCCAAAACAAGCAACTTGATGTCACCTTGAGCTCTGGGGGGAAAAAATTCAGTATATATATATATATATTTTTTTTTTTTTTTTTTTTCATTTCATAGACACAAAAAACATTCATTGTCAGTTAATTTAGACAATTACATTTTTTGGATTAACCAATAATGAAAATAATCAATCAACAATATTGTAATAAGCCTAAGTGAAATCCCAGTTGATGTCTAATCTCATATCAGGATATTAATATTACACTCCACCTTCCAGCTCTGAACAGGCCTGCATACACGCACACAGCAGAGGCAGGGAGACTGACTCAGTGTGTCTGACGGATACAAAGAGACATAATAGGAACCTGAGTTGGTCCGAACAGAAAAGAGACAAATATGGCGCGTTTTACAAGTCAAATCCATCCAAATTAAGTGTATATGCATGCATATCTGAGTGGTTTAAGCAAATTAATTAGCGTTTTTTCTCCTTAGAGACAACACACACATAGCAGGCCAAACCTGCTCAGGATAGTCTGAGAGCCGCTTTTTTGTTTCCCTCTCCTCTCCTCATGTCATGCTGTATCTGTTGCGAGAGTTAGCAGAGAGTTGAGATGGCGCCGCATATGGCGACTCGGTGTGTTTGTGCATGTTGCTTTAATGCTTTAATGTGACTTGCACCTACGATACCACGACACATCCCTTGTGTGTGTAAACATACTTGGCAATAAAGCTTTTCTGATTCTGATTCTGATTCTGATACACACACACACACACACACACACACACACACACACACACACACAGCTAGGTAATACACCTTATTAAAATGTCTGTTCCCTAACATTTCTAAATATAAATCAGTTCATTTCTATCATCTTTTTCACAATACACGAATGATACCTTGGCGCACACTCAAGGTTACAAATGTATCAGAAATTCAGCCTCACAGAAGAGTCCTGTCAGCCCACTGAGCCATTTCTTTCTCTTCTTGTTCCTCTGTTCCTCCATCATTTCCTCAGCCTTTCTTCTCTTTTATTTGTCTCCTTTTCTCATCTCTCTCTGTTTTGTCTTCCTCTCAGTCGCTCCTGCACTCCCTGCTGCCTGCCTGCCTGCCTGACTGCCTGCCTTCCTGGCCTCCTCCACTGACCCAGTCCACTCACCCTCTCTCTGAAATATTGATAATGGACTCTCTCTCGGTCTGCGCTCTCTTCCTCTCCGTCTCTTTTCTCCTCGTGTTCCCATCTGTGGTGAATCAGCAAACTAAACCAGCAAACATTCAAACCAAACCTCGCATTTACACCCCTTTCGTGTGTGTGCATGTTTACGCTACCTTTCACTGCAGCACACCAGACACTGCAATCAAGGAGTGTGATGCGTGTGAGTGTAATGAACATAATTCAGCCCACTCATCACAGACCCCTCTGGTGGGCCAGCGTGGGACACCCTGAGTCATTATGCCACTTTCTCCCTGCACTCCTCTGAGGAACAGAGTAGGGTAATCACCCATGAATATTTCACAGCACCCATGCCTCACACTGCCATACTACTGACCCAGCTTTAATGGCAGCCAGCAGTATGAGGCCCTGCACAGCAGCACATCAGATCCCTGTCCCTCAGTGATCAAATGGCCCCTGACAGCAGCAGCAGCAGCAAAGGAGCAGGGCCCCTCTGTTGTCTTCTCAGGCATTGATCATCGTGTGCGTGTAAAAAAAAAAAAAAAAAAAAAAAAAAAAAAAAAAAAAAAAAAAAAAAAAAAAAAAAAAAAAAAAAAAAAAAAAAAAAAAGAGGGGGCGGGGTGCATCCTCATAGCCTATATCCATATCTTACCGTCAATCCTCCGGTTTCCCTCCTCTTCTTCCTCCTCCTCCTCCTCCTCCTCCTCCTCGCTCACTGCGTCTCCCGCATCCCGTCTCTCCGCGCCCTCGCGCACCCACTGTACTCTCCTCCCTTTCTCCCGCTCAGCTCTGCCCAATGCATGAAACAAATAAAATATACAATGGGGAAATGGTGGTGGGCGATACCTATACGGCAGTCATTTGCGCGATGTGTCCAACAACAACTGGGCGTCCTCCTCCTGTGATCAGTGTACTGTGTAGAGCTCTGCTCTGCTGGACCTCACACCCTCCCTCCGTCCTGTCGAGGCTCGATGTCTACCCCGCTGGGCTGTGTGACTGTGCGTCACGTTGGTATCATAATTCCCACGGGTTTCATGCCCAGAGACGGTGCGGGATATAGGCCTTATATCTCCGATTGGATGAGTGGAAGAAAATACACGATCACACGCACACACACACAAAAAAATACAATAATTAGGCGCAAACTAACGCACAGACCCGAGCTGCCCTGTCTCCCTCCGTCGATTTCTAGAGCTCATCAAGCCCAGTCGTCGTTTGTCATTGTTGATCATATGCTTCCGATATTACATCCTTGCATTTAATGGAAAATAACGTCGACGTGATGACAGCCGCTTTGCATATCCTTGAAGAATCGTGATGAGGCGCAGCAGCACATCAGGACGGATACGGGAGATATCAGACTTTTACAAAAAAGAGGCAAGGGGTCGTGTTCTAAAATGACGCGGTGATAAGAAAACAAAAAGACAACAGCTGGAAAACCAGCAAATATCAGGTTTTCAGCTCCTGGCCTCGCCTTGCATCCGTCCTCTCTTCTTCTTCTTCTGGCGCTCTCTCTCTCTCTCTCTCTCTCTCCATCCGCTGGTCCGCTTGTTGCGCGTTCTGCACTCGAGAGCGCGCAACGCGCGCGCGCGTGTGTGTGTGTCTGTGTGTGTGTGTGTGTGTGTGTGTGTGTGTGTGTGTGTGTGTGTGTGTGTGTGTGTGTGTGTTTATGTGTGCGCGTGTGTACGTGTGCAGAGACAGAGAGAGGAAGGGAGAGAGGGAGCTTCGACTATATTACCAAGGTTTGTCTGAGTGAGCAACAATAAGCTGCTGTGTAGGCAAAAGGAGAGGAATGTAGAATAAACAGTGGTTCATGTTTATTTACACCGTTGTGTCTTTTTACAGGACTGACCAGCTCAGATTTAGGTTTAGCATTCACATTTCTCATATGAGGAGAACACGCAGAAAGGGTATTGTAAAGCTATTGTTTGCTGTGTAGCAGGATATGCACATAAATCAAGCACAGGAATTTGCAATATTTCCATTTTAAGGAAGTCCTTTGCTGTGAAAATGTTGCCTATTTGTCAATCTGCCGGCTTTGAAATAAATCATCATGTCATCGCCATTTATAAAGCATGTCACACCTTGATGACAGCTGATGGCATTCTGGTTTCATCACCTGTCTCTGCAGAAGCATGTTACTGTAATCTGCCACTACTGCCACTACTCCTACCATGCAAAAATGCACTCTATTGCTTTTTGTATTTGCTTTTCAGGAGTAATGGCAGCATATAAAGGTTTAGGTGTTGCCTTTGGAACTCCCTCCCGTTGTCCATCTGTACCATAGAGTCTCTACCCACCTTTAAAACCTCCCTCAAAACCCACCTATTCCGAAGGGCCTACCCCACATGACTCCACTCTACGTCAAAATCATGGATAGATTGCTTCCTTTCAATTTTCTATCTCAATCTTTTAAATGTTATTGTTTTAATTTAGTTATGTTTGCCTTTTTAACTGTATTTTTGCTTGTTTTAACTGTAAGGTGTCCTTGAGTGCTATGAAAGGTGCCCATAAATAAAATGCATTATTATTATTATTATTATTAGGTCACTCAGATAATGAGGATACAAGATAACCTCCCATCTTCCTCTTGTCTATCTAGATCCTGATTGATCCTATAAAAGCATCATTTATGCAGTCTACGTGTGCAAGGAAGTGTGCAAAGGCTAAACACAGTCCTTATGAAAGACACTGAGTCATGTCAAAGGAAATCACTGACTATATAGAAAAGCCAGTTTCTCCATAATTTCACTTGACTGCCTTTGAATAACTCTGATTGCTTCATGTGTAGCCTGTAAAGTGGAGCCAGACTTCATAAACACTCAAAGCACAACAGTCACTAACAAAATTATTTTAAAGCCGCTGAATAATTCATTGATTTCAGATGTTTTGATTGGATGGTACAAATTACCACGTAAAAAAAAAATTCGCGTTACAAAGCTGTGTCGTTGAAAATGGGAAAATGTGTGGAAGAATCTCCTGGGTGTAATAAAACAAGCCATAATAGTAAGACTTGGCTCAGACATAACCTTGGCTTGACTGTATACTTGGCAGCTTTCAAAGATATTAAAGTCAGCCAATTCTAAGCTGAGGTCAGCATTGGTTAGCAGTATTCAGTGTTAATTTAGACAGTCTTTTACTTTACTTTTTTATTGGTTGTTGCCATATCCACACCCACTTATACAGGCAATATTTTTCCGGTAAGGCCACAGGAGTTGATTGGCGCTATAGAAAAGCAAATCTAGTGACAGTAACGCCAGATTTGCCAGTATTGTCTGACATTGAGCTGTAAAAAGGGTTTTGTTTGGTAACGCTGTGTTACATTGGCAGCATCAGCATTGTACCTTGTGACAAAGCTTTTTATTACCAAACATGGTAACTTTTGGGGAAACCCACAGTATTGTCCCATCACCATGATGACCTTCCTCCATCCTTGCCATCCGCTCCTCCCTCCACTTCTGCATCTTCCTCTCCACCTCCACCCCACCCTCTGTCCTTTTTCTTCTTCTTTTTCTTCTTCTTATCTTCCACCTTGTACTTCAGTCTTCTCACAGGGTCACTCAAGCTGCGCATGGACTTCCCCTCAAAGTCCTCGCTGATCATGAAATTCCGGTCGATGAGCTCTGCTGCTTCCTGCCAGTTGCGGTAGCAGTCTGGGCCTTGGCAGAGTATTTCCTTCACCGCGTTAGGGATGAGGATGGAGCAGTCGGGGCGCAGCACCACCACTGTGGGCAGCTCCTCCACGTTAAACATGGCCTTCAGCTCTCTGTGGACACACACACACACATACACTCACTGGCACACACATTGGCATACAGCAAATGGATTTATACAGCAAGGTATATTTACATTACAATCATCCACCATCAGGCTGTGCACACAACTAACTGGTTAAACCCACACACCTCCTGTAGGGGTCCTCGTAGGCCAGGAACAGGCACTTCTTGGGCAGCTTTTTGAGGAAGCTTTCTTGCTGTTCCTCTGACTGGTCCAAACTGACAACGGATGGAAGAAAAGGAAGATCACGTTGCTGGGAGACATATAACTATTTATACTATATATAAATATAGTCCAGAAAACCTATCAAAATCTTTGTTTGTACAGTATGTGTCGTCCTACCTTAAGAGGAGGACTACGAAAATCATATTTCCTTATTATTTCCAAGAGATAATATGGGATTATTATATGTACAAGGTCATACACATGTACGGTATGCAGTATTGTATGTAGGTTGGAGGGGTATGCATGAATAGCTGACTAGATTAAGTTTAGGTTTATGTGTGTGTGTGTGTGTGTGTGTGTGTGTGTGTGTGTGTGTGTGTGTGTGTGTGTGTGTGTGTGTGTGTGTGTGTGTGTGTGTGTGTGTTGTACCTTATGTACAGGAGAACAAGCTGAGCACCGCGGTCCACATAAAATTCATCTGTCAATCGTTCAAAGAAGTCGGTGAGCGTCGGAGCAAACTGCTGGCAGCTCTCACATGCAGCAGACGCAAAATAGAGCATCAGGATGCGGTTCTGCAGGCGCATGACAATCTCCCGTTCTGTGTCTAGCTCATCCTGGTCCGTGTTGTTCTTCACCAGCACCCGGTCAACAAACAGGTCCACCATGATGAAGTGTCACAGGAAGGTGGACTGGGGCTTGGGGAGGTACAGCGAGTGATGAAAAAACTATTTATATACTGTACTTATATTATATATTTGCTTAACAGGGAAATCATCAGTTGCGCAAAACATATTATATATGAAATAAATAAAAAACAGATACTTGTAAAGGGGTTTTCAAATGCACATGCCAAACATGAAGAAAGCACAGAACACACATGAGAAGGTTTGAGAAAGTTTTGGCATTTAGGTCTATCTTGCATACTGCATGATTTGATAACCCTACGAATTAGACAGTATGTTTCCACAATAACAATAACAAACCATTAATCATATGAGCCCATCTTGAGCCCATCTTGCTTGCCGTTAAATCGGATAATCCTTACAGTTGCTTACTGTACCTCTCACAAATGTTATCTCCCCTTGATCCAAAAAGGAAACAGCTTTCAAAATATAGTTTTTTCTTCTTCTTTTCAACTCCTCCTGGGTCGTACTTGAATCAGTTCACAGCCTGTCAGTTTATGTCACGTTCACTCATTGACTGTCTTTCCTTCACCTTGAAGGCAGTAGCTACTCACTCCCTCTTCCTTTGTGTCTCTGCGCTCCACCTCCCCTCCTCTGTCTGGGAGGGAGGGATTGAAAGACAAGGTGACAGAGGGACAAGAGACATAAAGTGCGCAGTGTGTGTGTGTGTGTGTGTGTGTAGTGTGAAGCCACAGCCCCCCCCCCACACACACACACACACACACACACACACACACACACACACACATACAGCCTACAGTTTGTATTAGCAGGAAAGAGAATGTATTGTTTTTGGAGATCAATACAACTTATATTTAACATACAACATTTGCTCAAGAGACATGCCATAATTAACATGGCAAATATAATGAAATGAATAACATAAACAACATACACACAGTGCTTGACAAAATATTGATTTCAATTTGAAAACACCAGCAGGCGCCAGCATAAATTTAGTTTAAAGGTGCAAAATGTAATATATTTACTGTAATAAATACAAAAATGACCCCAATGTATCGTCAGATATTAAAGAAACATGCTAAGTTGAAATACTATCTTTTCTGACAACAATGCTAATGCCAATATTTTCTCCTTTTATAATTTTCGTTCCATGACGGAATTTCTGATTGTGTTTTGGCCTTTGTGTTGGTAACAACTGCCCAGTTTGACAGCCAGCCGGGTTGCCAGATATACCTGTAAAAACGCAAACCCAATGCGCTACAGCTGTAGTACAGCCATGGAAGCAGCAAACAAATGAACGGGATCAACAAGACGTAACAAACCCTGGGTAAATATTGGAGATGTATTTGAAAGATGGAGACAGCTTAGAGCCCAAAAGGATGCAGAGTTGGCTTATTTCCTCCTGAACAGGTAAGCATTAGCTTCAGGCTAATTTATCACGGCTACAAGGGACAGGCATTTTATGTCATTGTAACATTCGTGTACACAGATTGAATTAAGTAGTACTCAAGTTGGTTACAATTGAGACACAACCAGTAAAGTGATCCCGAATGGTCCTGGCTAACGCCGCCATGCTAACATGCCATAACTGCTAACGTTAGATAACGTTACTAGAGGACCAGGCATGTGGGCCACGGCTGTTTACAACTTGTAGTCTGTTCAGCGGCAGTAGCCGACAACGGTGAGTTTGTTAAAGCCAAGAGAGGGGGGCTGTAAATCGGGAGGAGAGGACCGTGAGTTTGCAGTGTGTTTAGCGATTGTTGCCAGAATTCTAAGCCAATAAAGTGTGTATTTTAGTCGGGTGGAAAAGGATGGCAAGGTAGTGGTATTTTTAGTGGTTCCTACCGTAATTCTAAGCCAAGGAAGTGTGTCTGTCCGTCAGCCAGAGAGGACGGTGAGGTTGTTGAGGTTTTAGCGGTTCCTACCATAATTGTAAGCTGAGAATTTTATTATTATCAGTATTACATATTGCACCTTTAAAACTGTTTTTTTGACCACTTGAGGGCATAAAAACTCCACAAAAAGCTGAAAAACACACAGCCATAACATATTAAAACGATGTAGGCCTATTAGTGAACTTTTTTTACACAACCAGCAGCAATATTAACATTCATTTGAAATTGTGTTTCTGGCCACTTGATAAACATAAGTAAATATTCACACTCCTTTTAGCTCTGGTTTGGTCTCCAACAACTCATGAGAAAAAATATGTGGGTCTCTAGCTGCAATATGTTTGACTTTCTTCTCTAACTTTTAATATTGTCTGCCATTTGTTGCTGGGTAGGTAATGTACAGTTTGTTGATTACAGTATTTACTGATTATGTTTTGCCTGATGCTGCTTGAAATGGAGTGGATGTGACCTGAATTACTTGGCAGAAATTAAAGTGGGATTCTGGTGCTCATAAATAGGCAGAAATTATTTTAGACATGTAGGATACTGTACATGTATATGTATGTTTCTGTTTGAAAACAGTGACATTTGCTCTGATGACTGAAATATTAATTATCGTATTTAGTTAACTTTAGTCATTAATTGACAAAGTAATAAGACTGGACTGGATAATAGTTAAATATATAATAGTTATCAGTAGTAACAGTAGTAGTAGTAGTAGTTGTAGCATATTTATAACATATTAGAGCAACTCAATCTTATTTCATTCCTTTCAAAGTTTTGTGTGATCTGTGCAGAGAGGCACAGTAGCTTCTACATACCAGCAGGAGCTCTTTTCAGTGGGCTTTTTTTGTTTTTTAATTTAATTTTACTGCACATCCCATTGCCACATGTTTCTTACAGAGCCTCTGAAGTGGCTGCAGTATCAGTGACAAAGGATTAAGTATTTACGAGGCTTGACTTGAAGACAACCAACACAAAACACTGTTTTTTCTTTGATTCTTTCTCTTCATCTTCTCCTCCCAGTTACTTTATCTCCCTCTTTTCTCTTTCCATTGCGCGTTCCATCTTTCTCCTCCTCCTCTTGACTTTCGTCTTTGCCCTTTCCCAATAAATTCCACCATCTCTTTTTCCTCTTGTCGTCCTCTGTCTTGTACTTGAGTCTCCTCACGGGGTCAGTGGCACTACGCATATTTAGGTTTTCAAACTCCTCATTGAGCATGAAGCTCCTCTCAATGAGCTCTGCTGATTCCTGCCAGTTACGGAAACAGTCACAACCGAAACGACAGATGTCCTGCACAGCATTTGGAGAGAGGATGGAGCCATCAGGACGAATGACCACAACTGTTGGTACATCCTTCACCTTAAACTTGGCCTGCAGTTCTCTGACAAACATAAACACACACACACACACACACACACACACACACACACGGGTAAGGCAATGCACACTATTCAATAATGAAATGTCATCATTTTACTTTGGAAACATACACTCTAACAGGTTAGACATACAAATATATTTACAAAAACATTCAAACTACACAACATCTCTTCTTCTCTCCACCTACGTCCTGTATGGATCCTCAAAGGCCAAAAACAAAACCTTTTTGTGCAGCTCTTTGAGGACTCTCTCCTGCTGTGCCTCCGATTGGTCCAAGCTAGAGAGGAGAAGAACATGGAATAATGTTATGTATGATAAAACAGTGAATGTGAGTTCATGCATTCACATCAGCGCATCAAAGAGATAAAGAGAAGGAAAGGTAGGGACCTGATATAGATGAGTGCGAGCAGTTTGGGGTATTCAATGTATGCTGGATCTTTCAGTTTCTTAAAAAAGTCATTCAGAACAGGCAGGAACTCCTGGCACTTGACGCACTCTGCCGATGCAAAGAACAGCATCAGGACGCGGTTTTCGATAATCCCAATGATCTCTCTCTCCGTGTTGAGTTCATCCTGGTCCCAGTTGTTCTCCACCAGAACTCGGTCTAGGAACAGGTCCACCATGATGAAAGAAAGGATAAAAAGGCCCTCTGTGGAGAAGGGTGGAATACAGATGTGTATATTTGTGTGTGATCTTTATCATGCTTAGTGCAGTTCATTGCCTGCATCCTTGCCGACGGCACCCATGGATAACTACTCTTACACTGTTGAATATCATTAAAATGTCATCTGAGATTTTCAGTGCAACCACAGGAGTTTAACTTCACAGTAATTAGTGATTTCTCAGAATGACTTTCAACATCCCACACATGTTTGGGAAGAGAAGTAGCAACAGTCCTATAGCAGAAAGAGAATTGATTTTCTTTCTTTTTTAAATTGTGAAAACACACATTGTGGCTGAATTGCATTATGGTCTAATAGCCCTTGAAAACCTGGTTTAATTCAATATTCGAATATTCGAATATCAATATTCGCTGTTACTTATTAAGAGTTTTACCATAAAATAACTCTAACCCACTCACTGAAATCTGGACACTAGTACATTTGATCAACAGACTGTGCAGACTGTTATTACCGTTCAATGTGTTTTAATTGTCTTAATTGTGTGTTTATGTACCCAGGACTCCTCTACCCGGTACTGAGTGGATTACCCTGGTGACATTTTTTGTGTTGTTATCTACAGCAATAGGACAATGTACCTCAATGAGCTCACTGACCATCTGACACTGACATCTATCCTACAAGCTACAATAGTTTTTTAGATTAAAGTCATCTATATATACAACATGACAGCCCAGCCAGGATCAGCTGGCTAGGATGAATCAACCATTTATGGGATGGTGTTTTCTAAAAGCAGACTTTGTGGCTCAGAACAAAAAAAACACATAAGAAATACATTTCATATGTAGAAATAAAGTTCAGACCTAACTTCTCAGAAGTGTGCTTTATCTGTCTCGGCCAGCCTGTATTTCACTGACGCAGAAGTCGCTGCAGGCTGTGAATTGACAGCGATAACCTCACAAATTAGATTTGGCTCTGTGGCTCTGAGCTTCGCCAGATCTATTTGAGACTACAACTCTGGACTGAAACTTCCAAGGCTGAAGTAGGAGAAATATGTTTGAAATTGAGCAGCATTGCATCTTACCTGGAAAAAACAGAAGGAGGATTTACTGGGAGACTCTGAAAGGTTAGAGCCTAAATCCTACATTTGGAAAAGTTATTTCACAATAATCCGGTTCACTTTTTGGAGCTGATCGATCGTACCTGATATATACTAGTGACACTGCCTTGTTTTGTTAGTTGCGAATTGAATAGGCCATCAATCTTTGTACGTGCTCTGGCAGCTGCATATGCCACAAATAATTTACCTCACTTTGAAATTCCTCGACTCCTATAAAGAAAGAAATATATCCAGTTCTTCCTCTCTTTCAAGCCATTGTGTTGTTCCTTTGATTTGTTTTCCTTCTTCCTTTAAATCCTGTGACGTTTGTTATGTCAGTGGCACCTTTCACTGCCTCTTCACCCCTCTTTCTGCAATTTCTTTACCCTGCACTCTGTGGACAACTAAGGGAGATTACAGATAGCTGGAGGTGTGTCAGTGCTATAATTCAGGGGCAGAGGTTGCTCCTGTGTGCCTGTGTGTTTGTGTACTGTGGGCCCTAAAACTCCAGCTCAACAGTAGCAATCTTATTACTTAAAGCGAAGAAGGGAGGGTGGAAAGGAAGGATTGGATTGGACAAATTGGATTGCAAAGTGAGGACTGGAATGTAGGTTAAATAGGGGCAAAGAAAGACAGAGAGGAAACAAAGAAAAAAGACAGATATGTATGCATCAAGTGAAGCCTCCTAACCTGCTCCAACCAAACGGTGCTTTAGTAGTCTTAGTAATTACTGATGTCACTGTTTTCCCCCTCAGGGCATTATAATGATTCTTTTGCATCCTGTTATCTGATTTGACAGCCAGGATGCGGAGCTTCAAAGAAATGAACTGAGAAAGTCGATAGCTTGAGTCGAGCCTGGTTCTAGTAAACCCCAGCAGGTCCTACTGTAGAAAAGTGAGTATTGATCTGCAGAGGCACTTGCAGAAAAATACCTGGGTTAATCTCAGAGAGGGGTGAGGTAAATATAGAGGTGGGGGGAGAAAGAGCTCTAATAGGATTAGTCTGAGTCGCACAGACGTGTGCCACTGCAGTAAATCTAAACATGCTGTGGACACGTGAGCAAACACACAGCCCACGCTAAAGACTGCAACTATTGGATGGATGGTGATTGAATTTGTTGACATTCATGTTCTCCTCTGGATGAAATGTAATAACGTTGGTGATCTTTCATCTAGCACTATTACTAGGTTAAATTTGTCCAACACTTGGGTGTGACATTGTATGATACTTGATGGTAAATAATACCAGCTAAACATCGGCATGCTCTGCGAACGTGTTAGCATGCTGAGTTGGCATTAAGCTTAAAGCACAGCATCACAGAGCCACAAGTATGGCTATAGACTTCTGTAAGTCCTGAGGGACATGCAATACAGTGGCACAAATATGTATATTTCCAAAATGACTATAAAGTCCATTCAATAAACATACACACCATGTTATTAATAGTAATTTTAAGTATAAAGTATTTAAAATTTCTCTTACTCGTGCAATATTCTTTCTAATTTTGTCTCATTCAATGATAAAATCTTTGCGTTAGATGCAAATAGCATGAAACTGTATAACTCAATACAGCAGGGTTACACTTCACAGCAGTAGCTATGGATGGTCTGTGTAAACACAGTGGGGAGGAGGAGTAATGGAGGCCTGCTGCAGCCCAAACTGACCACTATGTACTGGCAGGGCAGGCAAACACCCGCAGGCACTAATTAAAAGAAACATCTTAATTGGGACTTTCATGTTTGTACTGAAATAAAACAGCTGTGTGCCAAAAAAAAGCAATGCAGTCTATTTTGATGTTTTTAAAGAAATAAACCCATGATGTGTGCAATGTCAGTGCTTTTAACTGATGTCCAAACTAAATTCAGATCAACCCAACCAATCATTATAAAAGTTTTTTTATTCATTCTTTGGTTTAAAAAAAAAAAAAAGACACTTTGTAACTACAGAGGAGACAACACATGAATAGTTACAACAAAAAATATTATATTAAATGGATCTGTACTCATTTGATTTTCTGATCTTCAACAAACAAAATGCAACAAAAGCTGCAAGTTTGGATTAAAACTGCAATATGAACTGAGGGGAAAACAATAAAACACTAAACCAATACATGGCCGCTGTCAAAGTATAAAAAGGTTTGACGGCAGATAAAAGAAAACACTGATACATTCCCGATATCTAAGGTTATTAAGTCACAACCTTATAAAACCTACTTAAATAACACACAGGCTAAACTAAACAGCAAGGGGTTAAGAGTCGCAAGAAGAAGAAGACAGTGGTTCCCAGTTCTACCAGTAGACATATACAACTGGTGACTAGGGGTTGCAAGTAGACTTCTTTTTAAGGGGTCAAAAGCCAAACAGGTTGGGAACCACTGAGAGTATAACACTGCATAGAAAAGGCAACATTTGTTTTCTGCTTTGAGAGCTTAGTATAAAAAAATAAGTAACATAATCCTTTTATATTTTAGAGGCTCCTATTTCAACCCAGAGCATACCTTCATGTGTAATTAGGGGATGTGAAGTCGTGCCAGACAGTTCAAATGTGACTAGATGTCATTTAGAGGCATGTTAGAATGGTGCTAAATACTGCATTTTCTTCCAATTATATATATATATATATATATATATATATATATATATATATATATATATATATATATATATATATATATATATATATATATATATATATATATATATATATATAAAATGTATGTATGGGATAAATCTGGGCAAAATATTTAAAACATGGATCCAGGCTGGTGTCAAAGGATGGGCGTTGGATGCAATAAATAAAACAAAAGCTGCTAGCTGACTCTTCTACGCATCTACGCCTCATCTCTTAAGAGAAAGATCAAAGAGTGGAGAGAGAAATGCACATTTGTCCCTCACCGTCCCTGTATCCATCTACTCTTTTTCCTCCACTATCACAGCTGTGTTCTATCTCCCTCATTCTTATCTCTGTTTGCAAGAGTTCTCTCAATGTCTCCTCCTCACGTCCTCTCTTCTTCATCACAGCTCGTCCCGTGTGCTCCAGTTCTCCAGTTCAGACTGCAGTACGTCGGAGTTCTGGGCCTCAAAGCTCAGCTCCCCTTGCTCCTGAGTTTTCCTCGACTTGGCTCGGTCCCAGTCGGTTTTGACAGTCTCGTTGTCCCACACAACCGATGTTTCCGTGTCACTGATGTAGCCCTGGTCTCCCGTGTAATGGGTCGGATACACCAGAAGCGGCTCGGCAGAAAACGCGCGCAGGTCCCGACTCCCAAAGTGGTCCATGTACTCTGAACTGATGAGTGAGAGGAGCGGGGACGTGATTAGATTGACCATAGCGCCACAGGACAAAATCAAACAATAAGAAACAGATAAAAGGAACAGAAAGAAGATGAAGGGACGGACGGGTTATACTCACACTGGATGTTTGTTGTACATGACAGGGAGGAACTCATCGACCGGTAGCAACTTGGTCAGAGGTTCGGCCCCGAGGAGCTTCTGGGCTCCTTGTAATGACAACATGTAGCCGAGTGTCCAGTAGGAGTAGTCTGCCTCCACCAGATTGTGGATGTTTGGTACAGACTTCTCTTGGTGGTCCACCTGCATCCGCTTCCGCCCGATGTAACTGTATTTAGTATTTAAGATAAAAGAGACAAGAAATATCAAGAGCACTAAACTTGGAGCTGAATTGACTAAAAGCAAGTCATTTAAACAGAATTGATGCAGTCAGTGGATGAGCAAAGCACTGCACTTTGCCACTGATGCTGAATTTATCCAAAATGTACCTAAAATCCTGAATTGATTTAAACTGTTGAACGTATTATAACGTACAGTGTATAATACCATCTTTAGCCTCAACTTGCTATTAGTGGTGCATGTAACAGAATTCTAAGCGCAGTGAATGTTTGTTTCTTATCGAAACACTCCTTGAGTTGTAGCTTACTACTTATGTTTTTATATACCTTAGACTTTTTATGAAAATAAACAACCAAAGTTTCTCATTTTTGTGCAAATTATTCAACTGGGAGACTTACTGCCCATACACACCTTCCCTGCCTTCCAATACCCATACTACCATACTATTTAGTATGCCAGAAAAGATTTAGTATGTCACAATACATAGTATATCAAATGCAGTATGCCAACAATACCAGGATGTTCTACTGCATCCAGTCATGCAAGCATGCTTTTCTGGCCAACCACAATCCTTGGTGCAGCATACTGTATATGAGCAAAATTCAAGGTGCATTGTTATGAAGAAGTAGTAAGTCCCAATTGTATGCATACTGTATGCAACAGTACATACTCTGTCAGGGCAGCTGCAGTGCATACTAAAAGTAAAAAAAAAAAAAAAAAAAAAATATATATATATATATATATATATATATATATATATATATATATATATATATATATATATATATATATATATATATATATATATATATATATATATATATATATATATCTATATATAGCCTTTGTGAATGTCTATGCAGAAAATGATAGGTACTTTTAATTTCTGAAATGACTTCTCTACGTCTGCTATTCTATGACAGTGATCAGTCTGAATGTGAAAATGCTGGAGTGGCTCAGTAGTGTGATGCTAAGAGGCATAATTCATCAGCATGTGATCAGTGGTGTCTGAGATATCACGTGTGACAGATGGACGGTTTTCACCGAAGGGGAGCACGATAATCCTCTCTGTTTACTACATCGTGTTGTACGTCACTCACATGAGATCCCAGTCCAGCTTGTGTGTCGTCACCTCCTGCAGCAGCGTCTGGAGACGCCGCTTGAAGAACACCTCGAAGCGGAGGTCGTCCTCGATGACCAGGGAGGTCTGCAGACCACGATCTACTATCTGCGCTCACGCAGAAACACATACACATAAATTGTAGTGCATCACAGCGCTGCTGAGATGATGGTGAGATGGCAAAAGCATTAGTGTGATGGAGAAGTTTCTTAAATCCTCAACTGGTATCCTGGAATCCTTTGTTCAAAAATATAATATATACTCTTAAATTAAAAGTATATATTAGGGCTGTCAAAATAAACGCGATAATAACGAGTTAACAATTCCTTTTAATGCCACACATTTTTTAAACGCGCGATTAACGCACGCACGTTCTGTGATTTCACTCCATAGTTTGAGAAATCAGGAAGCTGCAGCAGTAACATTGTGTTGCCAACTTGGCAACTTTCTCGCTAGATTTAATGACTTTTCAGACCCTCTTAGTGACGTACTGTATAAATCTATATATAATCTAATCTATGCAAATGAATATATTTCTGGTTTAATTCATTCTCATGCAGTCCACAGATACTAGGTTAAACACTTAACAGTGCTGCTCTCTCCACCTCTGTCCTATTGGAAAGCAGCACTGCGCAGACAGTCAGTAGGGGGGGGTGTGTGGGCTTTTGGTGTTTTTTTGTCCCCAACGTCTCCTTCCAGGCAGCGTGGCAATGTTTAGGGTTAAAGTTAGGGTTAGCTGCCTGGAAGGCGCCGTTGGAGGCAAAAAAACACCATTGAGCGTGTGTGTGTGTGTGTGTGTGTTTATATATGTGTGTGTGTGTGGGGGGCTGACGAGACGGTGGATTGGGAGCGGGTCTTATATACATGGAGTGGATGGCTAGCAGAAACAAAGATCCTTGAGCAGAAATGGATAAATAAAAAGGGTCTTTTTGAATGGCAAGTTTTTCAAAGCCCTTCCAGATGGTTCTCTCCACAAAAGTTATTTGAATGTACTATATACCAAGTGAGCACCAAAAACTTGAAAAAATATCCCTTTTAAATTTAGAACAGATTCGAAAATGTGCAATTAGTTTGCGCTCAATCGCTAGTTAACAAGGACACTCATGCGATGACTCACCATTAAACATTTTAATCAATTGACAGCCCTAGTATATATGTATTCTTTGTAAAAAAAAAAAAAAAAGTTGGTTTCTGTGGTATCAAATCTTTAATCAAGGTCATGACTCTCACCGAGCTGCCTCTCCTCACACAAAGTGAGTTACTGTGTTTTTCGGTAGTAAACGTTATCTACAATGCACAGGTAGACCCAGAGGCCTGAGGACTGTCCAAGCGTCTCACCTCCTTCCAGATGTTGTAATGAGAGAGGAAACAACCCAGTTCACCTTTGGTGAGAGGCCGACCATGATAAGGGTCTTTGTAACCCGGCAGCATCTTAATCCTCATAGACTCTATATCAGTCTTGTTCAGAGCTCTGAGGGAAAGAGAAAGGATAAACAAAGAGATTAGAAAAAATAAATTGTGTGTGTGTGTGTGTGTGTGTGTGTGTGTGTGTGTGTGTGTGTGTGTGTGTGTGTGTGTGTGTGTGTGTGTGTGTGTGTGTGTGTGTAAAAATAGAATTATAACATAAGGCATGCATGTGTTGCAAGGTTTTTCTATTCATTCTTACCATTTTATATTAAGATAACAGAAAGCCCAATCAACTATGTAAAACATGACGCTACCTACTGACTGGATAGCCTACACAGAGATTAGAGTAATATTTTCATATTTTACTCACCGATGAGCTAAAGACTATGTGGTTCAGAGAAAGTGTAACTGACAGCATGCACCCGCTACTTTTCACCTGGTTGTTTGTCTCAGCTTAGCCTCCCTACATCAATCTACACCGCATGTTGCAGAGGCACAAATCAAGAAGACACAGGCAGTGGGGGAGGAAGAAGATGAGAAACGTACTTGCCATCCACAGCGGCAACAACCTTACAGCTGAGCTGCTGCTCATACAGAGTTCTTAGCATTCGCTCGCGACGGTCAGATCTCCGCACCAGATTTATCATAAACACCTGGGTGCACACAAATGCAAAACCTCACACACATGCGTAGGTTATTGTGTGTGTGCCTATGTGTGTATGCGATTGAGTGTTTGTACCTCATCAAAGCCCATCTTGTTAGGCTGCTTGGGAGGAAGAGACAGGAAGCTGGAGGGCTCCAGTGGAGGATTTTTCACTTTCAAAGAAAAAACGAGGGGAAGGTTACAAAGAGAATGTGTAATGTGGTGGAACAGTGGTTCCCAAAATGTGGTTCAGGGATACACAGTGGTCTTCAGGAGATTTCCAAAATGAACCATTGAATTTACATGCAAGAAATTTAGCAAGATGAGTATGTAAAGAGGACTATTATAATACTAATACTAATATTGTTAGTTTTCATTATGTAGGTTTCCCAGCCCATCCTACTGGTGTTTCCTCACCTACGATGCATACAGTAATGCTGCACAAAGACTATAGTACACAGTAGTATAATGTTGTGACAAGGTGATATTAAACAAAAGACAATTTCAGTAGGAACCTACCTTAACTCTAATAGCATGGAATCTATTTTTCGAGTCTTTGGTATGAACATTTTGGGAGTCCCTGAATTATAAGGCGCACTCTGTTTCTTCTTCTGTTGTACTGTATGTCTCATCTGAACAGCTTTCCATGCTTAATGCCAACTTCATCAACAGAAAAAGACTCACTGCAGAAACATTTTAGCAAGATTCATTTTGTCGTGTAGCAAAAGTGGACATTGTCCAATAGTTTTTAGGCATAGGCATACAGGATATTGTGTTGCTATGGTAGAAGCTCAGAATTTTATAACTAAATATAACTTTAGGCTACTTCCGAAAAACCTGTCTTGCATTTCCATTATGGGTACAGCAAAAGAATATTTAGTTCAGCTTAACACAAGTTGGGAAAATCAAATACATGGAAAACATGCAGAACAGCACACCATGACATTGCAATATTCCAAACTAACAAACTCCCATTGTACAAAGAGACCTAATCAGGTGTAATCACAGCCTGGTGTCTGGGTAAGTGCTTAATCACAAGCAAACTCACAGCCTTTTGCTAAAACTGTGGAACACAAAGAGATCATTCTGATCTTTGCGAGTGCTCTTTGACCTGTTGACTCACCCATGACCTCAAGCTGAGTATGCACGAAGCTCTCCGCCTCATCCTGTAGGGTGCCGTGGGAGCGCATTGGAACTGGGAAAAACCCATAAGTCTCTTTGTTGCACACGTACATCTGCACACCTGAGAAGATAAAAGTGAGGAAAAAAACATGCTTACAAACACATACAATAAATACATTTTACTATTTTACTATTTATTCTCTTTACTTATATTTATTTATTGTTTGTTTATCTATGTCTTTTATTTTTACCCATATCCCTTGCTGATGCAACAGTGTGAATTTCCCCATCGTGGGATTAGTAAAGGATTTTGAATCTTGATTCTTGAATACAAAACGTGTCACGAAAGACATTAAGCAGCCCTCCAGATAACAAGTCTACCTCCGTTGCATTTGTCTCACCTGCCATGCGAGCTGAGTAGGCAAAGATGATGACATCATCCAGGGTCCAGCTGTACTCAGGGTGTGGTGGATAAAAAGCCAGCTCACGGGAGGCATCTTTCTGTAGGTCCACTAGGTAGGTGGAGTGGACCATTGGTACGGCAAAACAGCCAAGACGCTCCTGCTTACGGATAGGCATGTAGGCTGGTGTACGCTTGTAGTAACCCTGTAGTGAGTGCACAGTGTCAGGTGTCAGGTTACTCAAAATTTTCTTGTGTCCAACTTGTTTCCCAAATTTGTCAAGTGAAGCTTGATCTGAGATATTTGACCGAGATTTGATTGAGAAAATTGTCTGCCGGAAGTCTACATCTGTGTGTCAGTTACAGGAAGAAGACATATCTAAAACTTCAGAAGTTACTAATAAATTACAAAAAAACATTTTTGTTTTAATTTTGAAAAGTATATGACTGAGACTAAGTAATGCTGACTTATAAGAAAAGATACTAGCAGACATTGGGTATTGCCTTTTGGCTACAGGCCCATTAACTTGCCCAAAGAATTGTTCTTTGCAGGAATCTGAGAGGCAGACTCTTGGTTGGATTGGTTTTATTTTGTGCTGGAGGACAGACAATGTCCATATGTCTGCTTTGATTTGAAAAGAAGCAAAGCTGAGTACTGAAAGACATCCTGTCTCAGCAGATCACAGACAAAACCGTATCCGAGACTAACACATACAGTACGTTATGCCAAATACATCAGATGTGCAAGTTTGATTCTCTGTCTGCTCATTAAAAAAATCATTTTTTACTAGACAAATATTTTTTATTAAAATAGCTCTTGATAAGATATGAGGCATACATCAGTTAAAGGACACTGGGGCCTATAGTTTTAGGTAAGTCTTATCAGCAGCACAAACAGGATTAGAAGTCAAACTAAGAAGACTAAGAAGGTGGAACTAATTCAACATAATGAGCTGTGTGGGCTGTCTGTGCACCAGCCATATAATTTACTGATATCACAAACCTTTAGCTAAATGTTTATTATCAGAGCAGTAACAAAACAGTCACACAAGTATATTTACCAGAGTACATTTACCAGAGCATTCAGCTCCACCTTGACTTATTTACAGTGTTTCCAAAGTGACTTATTTGCACAAATTGAATTTCCTCATGCATAAGAAAAAATAATCAAGTGTACAATCCCCTCTAGATCATATTTATGTGTTATGAAGGTGGCAGGAGAACAGGAGGAGGATCAGTAACCCATAGAGTTCATAGCAGACTTTGTCTGGATTGCATTATCCCAAGAGGTGTTTTATGGAGACATTATCAAGAGGCTACATTTGATGAATAATTTATGTTGGGTCAGTCTGTGTGTTAGAGCAAAAGAGGATGCTGGTGGAAATTTATGTGTTGCAATGTAACAATGTAAATACAAAAGAAAATGCTGTACTACAGTAACAAGCAGTTATATTTCATATAGGCTTTGCCTTCTAAAGGCTGTCGCTATTGGGTTAATCCCTATGTGCATGCGCAGTCGTAAAAAATTTCTTTCCCGCCCTAGCGCTCAGCGTGGGCTTCAACTATGTCCGCAAATACTATATATTACAGAAGCGGAATCGTTGCTCTGCTCCCAGTTTTTCTTCAGCGCTAGCAGAATGAAGACTTCTACCTCCAGCGGTGTTCGCCCTCTGTACCGGCTGCCGGACTGGCTATATCCTGCTGTCGGATCTCCACCCCTGCTCGGTCCCATTCACACCAGGATGGCGCTCACCCCTCAGGCCTCTTGCCTATTCTACGCCCGCCTGCCATCTAAAGAGCTAAAACGGCGGGCGGACGCTTTTCTGGTGCTCCAGGTCGACGGTGAGGGGGATGGCAGCTGGGCAGACTGGCGAGATGACACCCTGGATCCGCCGGAAGAGGACTCCTTCGTCGGGCACGAGTCCGATGACTCGATTCCCCCAGAAGAGGGTTCTCTCCTCGGTTTTCCCTCCTCCCCGCTGGGAGGACTGTACCTCGAGGCGGGTGACGACGCCCTCCCTCTACGGCTCTCCCCGTCTCCAGAATGGCCAGGGGCATCTTGAGTGATTTATGCACGCTGTCGGTTTCACCGTCCTGCCACTCCATTAGAGGGGACGGGAGCGCAGCCACTTTACAGCCAAACCCTTTATTCACGCCGAAAGTTTTAATGAGCTCAGGGGGTTTTCCCTCGAGGGTTTTTTTCCTCTGCATCATCGCAACGACGCGGAGGAGGCTTTTCATCGACTGTGCACGCGTTATCACAGTACGTTTTATGCACGGCAGACATCAGACAAACACAGCAGCTGTTCGTGCACTACAGGGAACACTCCCAAGGCGCGGCTCTTTCAAAACAGCATCTGTCTCACTGGTGCAAAGCTATCACCCAGGCTTACAGCAGGGAGGGGGCATCCTAGCGCATTCTACAAGAGTGCGGTCAGCGTCTGCGGCCCTTTTCAGGGGCATGACAGTAGGCGACATCTGCACAGCAGCCTTCTGGGCATCCCCATGCCCATTCATCCGTTTCTATCTGCGTGATATGTCCGAGTCCTCCATGACCCACTCGGTCCTATCCTCACTCAACGACAAATGATGCGCCGCTGCATGTGTTTTGCCTGCTGTCCCCATCCCTTCTGCACTGGTGGCGGAGAGGAATGTGGGTATCCCATAATTATTAATCAACAATTATCACTAATTATGCACTTCCACAATCAGGACTTGGGCCTTACAATCAGTATTAGGCCAATTCATAATCATGACAGGGTTTTTATTTGATACATTGACCTGTCAGTGCAAATAAGGAGAGAAGTTAGTCCATGTTCTGCTTGTGGACCCTGTGTCGCAGGTGGCATTGACTACATCAGCTTCGCCCTAACCCAATAGCGACAGCCCTTAGAGGGCGAAGCCTATAGGAAACAGAACGATAGTTACATATTGTAACTCCAGATTCTATGAGTATAGGCGTAGCCCTCTAAGGTTCGGGCCACCTGCCCCACTACCATTGGCTGAAGAAAATACTGATGTTGGGAGCAGAGCAACGATTCCACTTCTGTAATATACAGTATTTGCGGACGTAGTTGAAGCCCGCGCTGAGCGCTAGGGCGGGAAAGAAAATCTTCACGACTGCGTAGGACTGGGCGATATGGCCTAAAAAACAAATCCCAGATTTTTTCACAAAAAATCCGATTGAAGATGACAAAGAAATTGTTAAAAACAGTATTAACTTTATTTTGTTTTAACACATACACACGCATACACATGGGGCATGTATATCATTATGATTATTCATGTCAATTGTGTGGAAAGATAAATTGGTTTGAGTGCTTTCCCTACCATTGTTTAATTTTGGTGCCCGCCTCCCCTGAAAGAATGTCAAAAATTATATAATTAAGCTATATATATTCAACAACAACAAAACGGATGCATGAGATAAAGCTGTTTTCACAAATACAGGTAATTCACTGCTCGTTCCTCGCTAAAAGTTCAAATCATTAACTTTAACGCGCAACCTTGCCCCTATTTTCACATGTTGCTAACGTACATTAACATCCCATGGTCTCATGAATGTAGCATACCTGTAGCAAGCTCCTTTGTAGTAACTAGCAGTAAAAAAACATCGAAGAAGAGCTCCATGCTACAGAGCGGCGATTGCTAGTTGTTAAAGCCGCTACAGACGTCCGTCACAGCTCGGTCGTATCAGTGGCATTTAGTAGATGTGTTGAGCCGCAACAGAGTTCCTCAACACCGGCTCTGGTGCTCCGTCAGGTCAGCTGTAGCTGGTGGTTCAGTTTTCCGAGAATAGATGACTCTCAGCCGGGGACAGAGCACCGCGAGCTGCTGGTCATTTCGGCGGAGATTACGGTTAAGTAAGTAAGTTAAGAAAAGAACTAATGTTAGTCCCTGTCTCTGCCATGTTGTTTGTGTAACTCTATGGCAAACACGCGGGGGGAGGGCTGAGCCCGTTCGGAACTACGGGAGCCCAGAGGGGAGCGTTGGCGGATGTTAAGGAGAAAACAGATTTTCATTTTAACAAATCAACGTTAACTAAACATTCGAGTTAATTGATAAAATCGATTTATCGCCCAGCCCTACGACTGCGCATGCACGAAGGGATTAACCCAATAGCGACAGCCCTTAGAGGGCTACACCTATACTCGAATCTGGAGTTACAATACGTAACTACAGGTATCGTTCATAATTCCAACCCCATGCATAATGGTTTTATAAAGGTCTTAGAAAGTATCTGGTTGGGGGTGGTAACTTTAAAGTTGTAATGTTGAATCTGATTTAGAATAAGACAGACAGACATACAGATTCACAGTAACTTAAATAAAATGTGGGGTACTAATAAATAAATATATATATATATATATATATATATATATATATATATATATATATATATATATATATATATATATATATAGTACATGTGAGATAGACATAGTGCAAGTATATATTATACAGGTGTTACAAGTCGTTAACCATATAAAAACAAAACATCTGCAGTACCTGTGAAGTCATCCCGCACCAGAAGTTAGAGTATGCGGCTCTGGACTCCAGCATTGGCGCTACAATAGTCTTGTTTTCACTCATCAGTTTCCACAAGATGTCCGTATTTGTGAGCAGGTTGTCACAGTCAGCCACCTACAGAAGGAAGAGAAGGGCACAGTATTGACAATAATCACACACAAACATGCACATGCAAGCACAGACAAAAGGTCACCCTCTGTCATTCAATGATTGATTGAGCCACAGCAACATGGTTAGAGTAGTACTGTGAGCATCCTAACACATTTTAACTCACAGCCCAGAATTTAAAGAAGCCTTACAAAGAGACTGCCCTTGTATTCGCAGGAGGATGGTCTGTACTCTGGTGTGTTTAGAACAACTGCTGCTCAATAGGGATGGGGGGTGGAAATCAACAATTTTCAAAATTGATTCTTTTCCCTACAATCAATATTTTTATTTACCTTTTTACCAATGATTCACCTTAATATTTCCTGTTTATACGGTACCGCTGATGCTCAACATATCAGTTTTCTACTTGTAAAAACAATTATCTAATCATTGGTTAAACTATTCATTGATCATAGATTTAATCTCTTCAATGCTGTTCCTTTTCTTTTCTATGTAAAAGAGCTTTGCTTTCTCATCCACATACAGGTATTATCAGGTGTAGACAATTGTTACCTCCGCACACAGAGTCAGAGACATCACTGAGAGTACATAATAAGAGGGGGCTTATGAAGCTGTTAAGTGGATGTTAACATACCAGCAGGTAGTCGGCCCAGATCTCACGGGCGGTCTCCAACGCTGCCTGGCGGAGCTTCATTACGTGTTCATAACGGAGATTATTCCAGTGCTTAGGCCCCACCTCGTCTTCAAAGGAACTGAGACATGCACAGACAGACCCATTAAGTAATGTACGTCTCACACACACACACACACACACACACACACACACACACACACACACACACACACACACACACACACACACACACACACACACACACACACACACACACACACACACACACACACACACACACACTACCTAGGTTCATCTTCAGGTCTCCACTCCACATAGTGATAGTCATTCTGCACCTTGACAAGCCAGTCTCTCAGGATGGCTGTGGTGTTATCTATGTTGTGATCTGTCGCCACCCTGTGGAGGAGAGAGAAAGAGAGAGAGAGAGAGAGAAAAAAAAAAAAAAAAAAGAGAGAGAGAGAAAGAGAAAAAAAAAGAGAGAGAGAGAAAAAAAAAAAAAAAAAAAAGAGAGAGACCTTGAAGCACCTTGATCAGCAATACCACTAACCGTGTAAGATATTCTTTTCAATGATCCAGTGTTAGGGCTAGATCTATGGATAAAATCTTGTGTCAGTGTGTCGAATTTCATATTCCAACAATTATATAGTGAAGTCCATTATATTTTATTTATATGGCCCAATATCACTAATCATAAATTTGCCTTAAGGGGCTT
The DNA here is from genome assembly GCF_010015445.1 of Perca fluviatilis. NCBI lineage: Eukaryota > Metazoa > Chordata > Actinopteri > Perciformes > Percidae > Perca > Perca fluviatilis. Next base: position 18,724,529 of record NC_053112.1, read on the forward strand.
ATATCAGGGCTCACTGATCAGATACCGATCAGCCTTAAAGCTGCAATAAATGCATTTACATATTATGTAACCATTTTCTCAACCATTTATATGGAAATATGATTACTGCAGCTTTGAGGAACATGGAAAACGACAAAAACATATCTCAATATAACCAAATCCCAGAAGATATTCCATTGATATAGTATTGATTTATTAGCCATCTGTACTTTGTCCTCTGAGGGTCTTGCTGTCATTAGAGCAGAGTTGCACATCACGAATGTCAGGAGTGGACAAAGAAGATAACAGACAGACAATAGGGGCTAAAAAGGGGAGCAGCGGCATTTGTCTGCGGTCTGTGTTATCATAACAAATCTCAGCGTGTCAGGGAGGGGCAGAGACACTGAGAGGGAAAAAGGTAAAAAAGAGGTAAAAAATTTATACATATGAGAGAAATTGATTTACTCCCATCCCCGTCATGTAGTGAGTGACAGTCGGCATGCTGCAGGTGTTAGTTTCCCATCTGTCTGTGGCGTTTTAACACAGCAGTGCCATCCCAGCACCTACATGTGACCGTTTTACCAATCCATCTTCCTCCTCTCTCTCTACCTTTCCCTCTCTGACTGCTGTAAAGTTTTGAATGAGCAGGGTTAGCGAATAATGTAAAAGGCTTATGGAGAGGATATATTTGGGATTGCTTACATGCCAGCAATAGAACCATGCCTAAAGGATAAGAGAGACATAAAAGAAGGGCAGAGGGATAGAAATTGAAGATTTATAGACTGATAATATCCATCCTGCATGTCTCTGCAGAACACACACATCATCATTAGGCAGCCTGCATGCGTGTGTCTATGTCGCAGCTTGCCAAATATTCAACCTGTCAGTCTGATAACTGCAGGTATCGGTAGGTGGCCAGCTAGCAGCTCAGTTTATGTATTTCACGCTGCATTTTAAAACCTTTTTATATCTGTTCCTCCGCTAAGGGAAGAGATATGTTGTGTAGGCCAAAGCAACAATGCAGAAAACTGAGCTCCGGTTCCCACATGAGGATAGTTAGACTCAGGCACAGAGGCTGAATTGGCTGGCTGGGATACAAGAAAAAAGCTCTCAACTTCTAGGCTGGTTTGTTTAAATAGACACACGGGCACTTGAATCCCTCATTGTAGCTCCCACTGAAAAAGTTAAATTCAACATTTACTCTCAGATGAGGCCTAGCGAATCAAACAATCAATTCATAGGAGTGAATTATGTTTAACTCTAATCCTAACTCACACAGTCCCACTAAACAAAACTCTGCCTGAGGCTATTTCAGAGAAATATAATCTAACCTGTCAGGTCTGAATGCTGATAAAAACAGATTAACTTAATCTTCAGAAACAGATCTGCTAGCACGGGATCAACATGACAAGAGGAAGCGAGCAATGCTGGAGACAAGAATAATCTGGAAGGCTGGGGGCTGGGTGATGGAACAGGCTGAAGGAAGGGAAATCCTGCAGAGGTCAATATGGTTTTGTTCGAGTCGAGTCTGCAAGACGAAGATGTGGAAGGGGAAGAGGGAGGGGAAATAAAATGTGAGGGTGGAGGGAGGGGGGAAACGAGACGATCTGTGACTGAATGGAACTTTTCACGGGCACGAGTTTGCTGGCGCAACCCGAGCTCCTCTGCCGGGGCCAGCTATGTCCCTACAATACCGTGTACAGCCACGCTGCTCTAACTTTCGCTCATTTCACCTCCGATTTGATTGTGGAAGTGTGGAGATAAAGCGCTCGTGGGGTTTTCTCATAGGGTTTTCTACATTTTAACACAGCGGCCCCACCTGACCATAACGCACGAGCACGCTGAGTTTTCCTCTATAACATGTCGTTACATCGGCTTGATGTGTCTCTGGTCTGGTGCTCCCTTGAGCTCACGCTGACGTTGAATCACACTTTCTCGTACTTAATTTCCAATTTGATCATGTCAACAAAAAAAAAAGTTTACATGTCATAAGCTTACTTTCAAGGGCGATGACACCACACTCACCACAGCGCAATGCGGTCCTTCGGGTAGTTGAGACGCTCAATGGCTCCGAGGAACAGCGGCAGAGAGTGCGCCGAGTTGCGGCAGACCAGCGCGACGACGACCCGGGGAGCGAGGAGCGGAGACTCGGGGCTCCAGCGCTCCTCGGGGAAATATCCCCAGCTCGAGCCCGGCAGGAGAACGAACAGCAGGGCAGACAGCAGTGAGGTGACCCGGGGCATGGCAGGGGAGAAAAAACTAACTGATAACGCGGCGGACAGAAGGGACAGATGATGTGGAAGCTGAGGGTCACGCTGTTGTGTTATGCCGACAGTGAAACCATGGCGGAGGAGCTGGCTAAATTAAAGGGCAGGTCTGGAATGGTTTAAGAGGAACTCGGTGTTCTCAAAAGACAGTCGCAGGCCCACATTGATGTGCCTTGTGTAAATTGTTAAACTAAATCACATGAGGCGAGGGGTCCTGCCAGTACCCAGGTAAGGATGAGCTGTACGTTTTATAACTTCTTGTTTCCTACAAGCCCAATACGACTGTTAGGTTCCTTCCTCCGTCTTCCCCTTTAAGAACAGATCCAGCTGTAGGACGCTGAGAGAAAGCAACGTGGGCGTGTCTATGTGTTCAATGTGCTGCAGGCCTTATAGCCTACCTCAGGCTGGAGGAACTCAGAAACTGGTGACTACTTTATTTACAACAGTGGTTCCCAATCTATTTGGCTTGTGGAAGCAAAACTGTCTACTTATGACCCCTTGTGACAATAAGCGTAAGCAGTTCAACCAAATAATTATAATGTATTATTCTCAGATTGTTTAATATATGCAGGGTTTTAGAGGCCTTAAGAAGTAAAAAAAACAAATATGCAGCTTTGCAACATCATAGGTTAGATGGACAATTTACTCATTTACATGAAATGCATAGCTATATCAAAGCTTTTCAAACTTGACTTCGGAAATACGAATCACAATTTTTTAGTACTCAAAGTAAATTCTTCAAAATGCTTGTTTTGTCTGACCAACAGTCTCAAATCCAAATATGTCAATTTCTTTATGAAGTAAGGCAAAAGTATTAGATTATCAAAATAGTCGCTGATTTATTTTCTGTCCATTGACTTGATTAATCGTTTCACCTTTAATATAACTATAAAACACATACAGTAGCAGAAGTACAGAGAGGTTATCAGGTTATAAATGATGATTAATGGTTTAAAGCTGCAGTTGGTTACTTTGATAAGAATAAGTTTTTGTCCTATTTGATAAAACTCTCACCATATGCTGACAGAAGTACATGAGACAGATAATCTCTGGAAATGTCCCTCGACCTGCCTCCTCCATCCTAATGGCATTTGCAAGAACAACAAACTAGAGCTGAGGAGTCGCTTGTCAATGATTGCTTGTGACCTACGATCAAACTGTCAAACTAGGCAGCACTGATCAAATATGAATCAAGATTCTGTTACTGCATTGACTATTTCTCATCCTCAAATGTTTTCAGGAACAGATTTCAGTGTACTATACAGTACTGTCACCATGTTGAAAACAGTAAAGCCAAAACCAAGCCAAGCCTGCCGGAGCAAACTTTATTTTACAGCTAATCAGTAACTATGCAATGCAGTAACAGAATCTTAATTAACCTTTGATCAGTGCTGGCTAGTTTTACAGTTTGATCAGAGTTGACGAGATGTCTCCTCGACTCTGATTGGTTGTTTTCCGAGGTGGCAGAGAAACGTGATTTTTTTTTTTCACAGATTATCTGACTCATGTAGTACTGTCAGGACATAGTTACAGTTTGAGCAAATATGACAAAAAGTTATTTTTTATGAAAGTTACAAACTGAACCTTTCAATGCCTGTCGATTAGTCTGAACCAGTTTCAACATATACTATAGCTGTATAGCTTTCTATTTGAGTTATATATCTTTGTTGTGGAAAATGCAAATAGAATACCGATGACATGATCTACTACTACACTTTCACTTTGTGGTGTTCTTCTACAGTTCATTCATGGATCAATGAGATGGATGTATTCTCCTGCATCAAGCATTGAGGGTGTGTGGTTTACAGAGTTTTCTGAGTCGGCCAAAGTGTCGTCCTGGTCATACACGGTGCTTGGTGTGAGTGTTTCAGATCCAGAGGTGGAGCCTTCAGGGGTTTGGCAAATGCTCTGCTGGCAGTCACCAAGAGGCAGCAGCTTGTGGTACACTGGCTCAGAGAAACTAGAGCTGGAGCTGCAGGGGTTCCTGGGACTGACAGGGAGAGGCATGAACTGCTGTGGCAGGGAGTGCCTCATCACTGCAGGAAAAAAAACAAAAAACATCTTAAAATGTAGCAAACAAGCAGCCCAAATTAAAAAGGTTCAAAGTAACAAGACTGAAGAGTTATGGTTTTTCAAATGGGGGTGAACATTCACTGCATTCATCTAACCTATCAACTGTTTTGATCCAGCCAGTAACTAAAAGAAATCCCTCCTCACACACTGTACCTGACTGGATGTAAGAGGTCAGGTTGTCTCTTAGGATGAAGTGGAAGATGGTGTCAGGGTGAATGAAGAGGGCCTGCTCGGAGTGCACCATGGCATAGTAACAAGACAGATCCTAAAATTAAGAGGAGTTAAATAAAGACCACATAAAGAAGACAAACACACACCAATAAAAATATAAAGACACGCACCTGCTCACCCACACCATGTGTAAATGCTGGCAGTGTTATCTGTAGGACCACCTCCAGAATTATTTGAGATCGAAGGGCCAACAGTTCTGTATCCAGATGCTGTGTTTGTTTTCATTGTGTGTGTGTGTGTGTGTGTGTGAGACAGAGACAGGAGCAGATGGACAAATGTGTGATTTAAGTGACATGAATAACAGAAGTGGGTTTTTCCCAAGTCTGCCCCTGCTACACACCTTGACCACTTTCTCTTTGATCCTACACAGCACCTCTGTGAGCTGGGAAGAGTTAAAAGAGAAACACGGATATCGAGAGAGCAACCTCCGGAACATCACAGCACACATATCAACCACCTGGAAGAGAAAGAAGAGTGAAAGGGATATTAGAGAAGGCATGCTACGTTTTTACTATTCTGTAACTTAAACCTACATTGTGTAATTTTTTTTGTTGATTCTTAGCAAAAACCCCTTTTGTTCTTTCACAAATATGTACTCATTCATGTGTAATTACTAACCAACTAATCAGCGACTTGCTCGAATGACGGCAGCCATGTAGCGCCTCCATCTTTCAAATACATTAGCCAAAGAGGCACATCCCTCCGCATTTCGCCCTCTTACACCTATTGGCACCGTGACAAATGGGGGGAGATTACTCGCCAGGGAAGCGAAAAAGAGAATTAAAACGACAACGCGACAGGCAAAGCAACAAGACCAAAGTTAATATTGGAGTGGCTAGAACAGCTGCATGTGAACGATGGAGAGAGCTCATTTCGGGTTCGGCCACCGTAGGAGGAAGAGCTAGAAAGTAATATTCAGTTGGTTGTCATATACAATTTCATCACTAAATGGGAGAAATTCTTACACAATGTAGCTTTAACTTACTGGATACACAAACATGTCTGTTGAATTACTTCGTAGAGAGCGTTCTGAGCTTTGAGTAACAAAGGCCTCCAGGTTCCACTGTGGACTCCCCATGTCTCCTGGAGCCAAGTTTGCCCCTCTGAGCTCAACTCCAGCTTGTCCAGGCATTGCCACATCCTGGCATCGTCTGGTCCGTGGCTGCTCAGAGGCGTCAGCACCTACAACAAAAAAACATCTTATGTACAGTGCCATCACAAAAGCATTAAACCGCCTTTGAATTTTTCAGCACGATGTATTGTGAATGAGCTGCCAGTTTACATTGGAGTCTAGCGCAAAAATGCGGAATAGATGATACAGTAAAAGCCACACTGGTTTAATTAAAGATGGTTGATGCGATATCCACGTGTATTTTCGTACATTACTTATAATAATTATTCATATTGCAAATGAAACATTACATGAGCTTCAATTAAAATATGTCATGCCTCAGGCCTCGTAAAACACTTCACATTCCCTCACCTAATTACACAACTGCATAGCTGCCAGTCAAATAAAGAAGTGGGCTAAAGAAGGTATAAAATCAAAAACACCTCTCCTGTTGCCTGTGGGAGATTTTGATCAAAGATCCTGCTTTTGCTGTTGCTTGAAAATCTTCAGCTAACACCTTTAGGTCCAGAACAGAGATTCACACAAAATGAAGGAAGTCTATTTGTGACAGCTAATCACATGTAACGGCCGTAGTGCCTTTGTGTGAACATGAGATGTCGGCAGTTCAACCAAGGAGTGATTTTTCTTTTTAATATTATTTTATTTGAAGGATTTAGAAGGGCCTAAACAGCTGGGAGTTTTTAATTTCTTCTTCTTCTTCTTCTTCTTCTTCTTCTTCTTCGTATTATTATTATTATTATTATTATTATTATTATTATTATTATTATTATTATTCTCTTTCTTATTATTATACTTCATATCAATTTGGGACCCCTCAGATTTTAATTTAGGCCCATGCATGGGTCCTGACGTCCAAGTCTGGAACAGCCGGTTTAGAACATTTAATCAGCAACATCAACATTATCGTCTCAGAAGGTGTCGAAAAAAGGACATTTTTGCCAAATGAACCTCTTTTTTGATATCCTTAACTGATGTGCTTTTTGATCCCAGGTCTATGATGTCATCACATGTCTCCAGGAAGTATTGCCAGGTAGAAGCAAATCCATCATAGACGGGTGTGGCCACTTCCTGCAGAGTACAGTCCAGCCTTGGGATGATTGTGTGTTGGAGGGAGTGTAACATCGGCTCACACATGTCCTCTTAGGTAAGAAGCAGTAAAAAGGATGAAGATGGAGAACACAGTCTCATTTGACATCCTCTGTCTTCACAGACACAAACATACACACACACACAGACACAAACATACACACACACACACACACACACACACACACACACACACACACACACACACACACACACACACACACACACACACACACACACACAAAAAAAAAAAAAAAAGATCGTGTGAGCGATGTGGTCCTGCAGCAGACTGGCCTGTTGCAGTCCTGCAGAGATCTGTTTCTCCACATTCAAACGATAAAATGACAACTCCTCCTTCAAGGCCGCCATGGCAGCTTTTACCTGATGCTTTGCTGTCCTGTAGACCTCAGACAGCAGCTGACGGGCATGCATAAATATACATATACTCGAGGTTAAGAGAAAAACACATGAGATGCATTCGTCCATTGGTTTTTACCTATGTATGCTTAAGCCTAGGTGTATTGTATACATAATATTTGTCCTTTTTCACTCACTCTGAGCCAGGCAGTCCTCCTCCTGCTGCGATGTGCAATAATCCTGGGAAATACTTGCTCCTTGAGGTAGGACATCACTTCTTCCATAACCATGCTTACCAACACCTGGAGGGAAAAGAGAGACAGAAAAAGTAGAAAGATAAAAGAGACATATTACAACAAGGCTCAGATGGAATTACTGGAATTGTTGGGTCTTTGTAAATTATTGAGTGTGGTCTAGACCTACTCTATCTGCAAAGTGTCTTGAGATAACTCTTATAATTTGATACTATAAATAAAATTGAATTGAATTAGATGATAGAAGTGAAGGAAGAAAACAACAGTACACTTATACAGGACATCATACAACACAAAAGGGTGAACATACCTTTTGGTTAAACATTAAAGGTCTCATATTGTTAAAAAGTGAGATTTCCATGTCTTTTTTTAGCAGGACGAGGTGCTAAATAAATACTGTGAAAGTATCAAAATGCTCTATCCACAGAGAAATGCACACAGCCCGTATTCAGAAACTGTGCCTTAGAACGAGCAGTCAGGACTTTGGTACGATTGTGATGTCACAACTACAGTATTTAAAGGTAGGAAGTGCCGCTACAGTGCCGTTAGAGTCATTCCCTGGCTGCAATGAAGGTGCAGAGACTGAAGACCCGTAAACGCTGACCAATCAGAACAGACTGGGCCTTTTTGGGGGGGGCATGAACACGCCGACGTTAGCTTATTCACTCAGTAACAAAGTAAGAATGTCGATACATACCCTTCCTCATTGCGTGCGGTGTACGGGCCTGTCTGACGGCTCCAGCATTAGCTTAGCCCAGCACAGATCCTGCAGGTAACTGGTTCCAACTAGCCTACTGCTCCGAATTGTGAGAAAGTGACAAAAGGCCATACATGTGCCTTTACATTTGTATATGTTGTTAGAGTTGGGTAGTACAACAGCGTCAGCAACATGAGACACAGCCATCTTCTATCCGTAAACAAACCGGGAACTATATTCTCAGACAGGCTTGCTGCGAGCATATCACTCCGCCCAAGTACTATATTCTTCCGCCTGAGAATATAGTTCCCGGTTTGTTTAGGGTAAGAAGATGGCTGTGTCTCATATTACGTTGTTTTATGTACACGCTGTGACTCTACAAATCACAACATGTAAATAGGAACATGTTGGCGTTATTTTGTCACTTATTCGGAGCAGTAGGATTACTGGAACCATTCACCTGCCTGTTCTGTGATGGGCTGATACCGCTGGAGACGTCAGACAGCTTTACAGCACGCACAGAGAGGAGAAGGGTATGTATCGACTTGTCTAACTCTGGGGGTTACGGTGAATAAGCTAAATTCCCAATAAGTCGGCGTGTTCCTTTTAAAGAGAAAGGCGCTACAACAGAGCGTTTCAGACAGAGGGTGAATACAGGTATATAGAGACGGCGAGCATGAGAAAAATTATTCCAAACATTGAAGCATGTAATTCATGTTCTAATAGAAACCCCAAATACAAATATGAACCAGAAAATTAGCATAATATGGGATCTTTAAGGCAAACAGAAACAAGCATCGTTTGAAATGGACAGAGAAATGAGAGGAGGAGGATTTATGGAAGGCAAAGAGGTTTAGAGGACATCCTGTCTCAGTATTGCTCACCTCCTCCCAATCGCCCACTGGATATACCTCTGTTTGACAGTTTCCTCTGAGCTTCTTCAAGGAAGACACAGCATCTAGGAAGGCCCTAGATTCTGGTGAATCTTCACACCAGAGTGCTAACAGACCATCAAGGGAAAGGATGGGAAAAGAATAACTTGACAAGAAGGCATCGAAGCGTGTTGAATTTTGTCTGGCTTATGATTGGGAACAGTAGAAGAAGAACTATACCAGAGCTCTGATGTTGTGTTGCAGCTCGCAGTATGTTCGCCCAGCGTGTCTGTTCCTGGTGTGATCCAGTGGCCAGACACACTGGGGCACTGTAAGGGTGCTGCATGAAGACAGGAAATGTGGTGGGGCAATCCCAACACGCCAGTTTACCACCTGATTTACCTGCAGCATGCATGCACTACATAAGCTCAGACATGAAGACACATTTTTAGTTTGTTTGAATAAAATGGAACAATAACAAAAATGCATACAGACTGCCTATAGACAGTAAATGGCAGCTGTAGTCTAAAGGCATACCTTTGATGTGTTGGCACATGTCATCCACTAACTCACAATGGTCCTGTATGGAGGTGCAGATATGACAGCCAGAAAGCACCAACTCTGTCTTACACCCCCAACCACCTTCAAATACCTGGAGCACGCACACACACACACACACACACACACACACACACACACACACACACACACACACACACACACACACACACACACACACACACACACACACACAGATCAGTGTGCAGATCAGGTTTCAGTAGAAGAAGCAGATGTAGGTCAGGGAGCAGATGGCTCCTGAATTTCTGTTTGTACCTGTTTAGAATCACGACTCTCGACTGTAAAAGTGTTGGTGACCAGTAGGTGGCGATGTGTCCAGATCCCATCCATGTATTGAGGAAAAGTACCCTCCAACACAAACTCACCATGTGCAACAACTTTCTGGAGCACAGAATCAGTTTGTTAAAAATCTCTAAAAATGTGATTAAAATATTAAATAATTTAGATTTTCTCACAGGATGCTGAATCAGAGGGCGCGGTTCACTGGGCTCCATGTGTTTGTTTCTCATGTGGGTCAGTAGATTTGAGCTGAGATGACATCGATAGAGAGGAGCCAACATCTCCATGATGTCAGCAATGTGCTCTGTTCATTTACAGAAGGAAAGATTTTGATTTTAGCTATTTATTACCTTATATTAAGTTTGGGTAAAACATTAAGGTCCTGAATAAATGAGTGGAGAAATGATGCCACCAAATTGAACCCCCTTTAAAGAATTTGGTGTTTGACAGCACTCTACACCACAAAGGAATAAGGGGTCACGCAATAGAGATCACTTCCGGATCACACAATTTGCGTCAGTTGAAAATATCGAAATTGGATGAAAAGCCCGTTATCCGTTTTTTCCATTTTTCATATGAGCACAAAATCGGATATTGTAAAAAGGAGTCGTTATCCGTTTTTTTATTTGGATTTTGGAAACAAGTATTGAGAAAACAAGTCATTTTGGGCTTTTTGGGGTTTTATTTTGAAAAACAAATCACGAATCATACACGGATTATGGGAATAGGTGAAGTTTCCCATTTGTCACCTATCTGTATGTTACCTCAGTGACAGTTCATACACAGTTGATGTGGGCGCCTAAGCAACAGGTATTGTATTCATTTGCCGATTGAATGAGTGTGCGTGTCCGCACGCACATAGGTGTTTGGTAAATAGCGGCATTCTCTGCTACTGAGCATGAATGGACAGAAAGGACAGACGAAGGACAGAAAGAGTGAGGTTAAAGGTGTACAAGTCACAAAGAGAGAGATAAGATTACTACATATTATTGTGTAAGAAATAATACATAATTTTCAAGTTCCAAAACACTGACCGACTATTCCAAAACCAACAACATTTTCGTAACATCTCAACATCCGTCAGTAATTGGGAGGCTAGATGAAATTTGGATATAGATTGGTCCAATAAACAGAACTCCCTGCTTAATGTAACTGATTGTCAAAAAAAATGTTTATCCCCATTTCTAAGCTTACCTGAGATGTACCTCTGTTCTTTGGAGTTTAGGTGACATGTGAGCTTCCCTCCCATTCTCTTTCCTCTTGTCTCTGTCCTGTTATCTTGTTGCAATTGTTTGTCCTCACCCTTTTGATCACTCTTTCTCCACCTCTTCCTTTACTTACACGTCATTTCATTGTGGTGGACTCAACAAAACCGATTTATGTTGACAGTCAATACTTGAGACAAACCTGGCATAACAACAACTAACGCCACCAATTCCCTCATATTCTTGTTGATGTGCAGCATGTTAAACAATGGAATCAGGACAAGGAACTGTACTTCTGAACTTCCTGAATTGAAAAGAAATGATGAATATAGTCACGTGTATTAACACTGACTTAAGAAAAAATTGAGGAATGCTGAAAGAGGAGACGGGGGATTTCTAGTACTTCATCCTCTCAACACTTTGGACTCAAGCCACAAAATCTCAATCAGCCGTTGCAATCGAGCAAACTGATGACAGCGCTGTGCAGTTGAGAGGGAAAATCATGTGCTACAACGAAATAATTACTTTTGAGAGCACTACAGTGAAGCTTTTAACTTCCCCAAACATAGCCAGTGTCATTACCTTCACTGTCTCTAAAACTCTTCATGTCAGAGGAGGGAGAGAGAGGTGTCAGGATTATCGGAGCAGAGGAGGACAGCCAGCAGACAGAGAGAAACATGAAGCAGAGAGCTCTTCAAAACCATTACAGAAAATACATGCAAATGCACGTGCAGAGACAGCTACCGTATAGCGTGATGTGTTTTATCTCGTCTCAGCCAGTGTAGTCTATATCGCCGACATTTAATTTCCGGGATTGTTCAGGTGTCGCCGAAAATTCCACCGGATGTCCCTCATTTTGTTTTCTGTTGCACGTCCCACAACCTTTGAACGTATACATGTTCCACCAAAATAAGTTCCTTCCCGAGGCTATATTTAAGAGGCACAGTTGCTCTGTCCGGCGATCAAGCCCATTGCTATTGGTTTAAAGAAATCCCAATAAACCAGAGCATGTTTTTCTCCCATCCCGGAATGCTGTGTGGACTAGCCAGACCCTCCTCTGCAGCGCTGTGGAGGAAGGTCTGGCAATGCGAGAATACAGCCAGTGCACTGGCTGTATTTTCGCATTGCCAGACCTTCCTCCACAGTGCTGCTCAGGTGTGTGGCTAAATCTGTATAATGTATGATAATGGCGGTTTGCATGTGCACATGCACACAACCATGCATTCATAGTAGCACCCGTTTAAACAGAGACTACGTCTATACATAATGACAATTAAACCTTAATGAGACTGTGAAAGAAAGATGTGAAGCCATGTTCACGCATATCAGTATCAGTATAGATGTGATTTTATACCTTATCTCTTTGATTAACACTTAAATGGATTAAACCCAGAAAAATACAATGGAATTTTCTTATTATTTTTTTTATTTCTTAGTTATTTTTTTCAAGTAACCACACAGTTTTTAAATGATGAGCATCTACCAAGCAGTATAGATGTATGTTAACAGTACACTTCAATCTGCATGAATGTTTCTCTGTTTAATGGGATTCTTTGCTAATTTTAAAGCTTTGTGTCATCTTAGTCTGGGCAGTGTGTGCAGATGAACGGTATTGGTGTTAGTGCCAAATATCGTTTTTTTGCCCACACTTCCCACACTGCCATTGCACAGAGCTAGTTTAAAATTGGAAAAGTACCCCTTTAAGTGAAATAAAATACAATACAATGTTTGTATAAAACTACTGAAAAAAGCAGTTTTTTGTAAAAAAAAAATAAAATAAAATAAAAATGTAAGCAGTACAACCTGAACATTTCTACCAATTGGTAGAGCATGTTTCTGAAAAAGTATTACAAAATCATCTGACTTTTGTTTTGTTTTTTTGGGGTTAATAATTTATATAATTCTGTCAGATTAGCCCTCTAAAACTAAACTAAATTAAAAAAGAAAATGTAATTGCTTGTGAGAGCTTCTTCACAAACACAACACATTCTAAGGGTGATTTTTCTGTTCCTAACCTCTTGGAAGAAAACCACCTGTAAAGGCCTGGTTCGAAAAACCACAGTGCACCAGGTAATTTAGTTTGGGCCTAGCATACTTTTACAGAGTGCTAGCAAATTTTTCAACAATATCACAGCTCATAATGTGCAACGAGAACATGATAATGGTGCATGGACATACTGTATACTTATTATGGTCATGTCTGTCTGCCTTTAGATGTGAAATATAGGAACATTTGTAGACATTATTTATGACATGGCATCACAGTAATATCACTGTTAGTCTTTCTACTAATCTGTTATACATTTTTGTGTGAGACAGCAAAGGTTGAGACACTAAATGTGTTAATAGTAACACATTTACAGTAGTGTATTCACAAAGCCACATATAGACCATGTACCACCTTGAGAATAAACAGATTAGCATTCATTTCACTTCAGAGCATCTGATTGCATAAAATATGATTCACCTGTCAGGGCTCATCTGGTCTACATGTTCTCTGGATCTGAGCAGCTCAAACTATTAAAGGCCAGTGAAACTGGATACATTCACTCAGGCCTGACATGCAGTACATGAAGTGCTACTGTTTTTCTCCAATCCAAAAATTCAAAACTTGATGCATGTGAATTTTATCAAAGAAGAAATTGCCACTTCACAAAAGTAAATTACAAAATGACATCAGAGCCCAATCACACCTTATTTTTGCTTGAAAAATATGCTATTCAAAGAAAGAAGTACTATACTGTACCTCTATGGGGAGGGGGATATGTGAAGTAGTTAAAGTAACAAGCAAAGGCACAGGAATGAAGTTGGCCTTGGGATGTGAGAATGTACCATAACTCACAGGGCCATGAAAGTCTAACTGAAAGTACAAGAGTGATGTATGGCTACATCTGGTGTAGGCACTTGGCTAAATTTCAAGTTTGAGAAGAGTGTGTAAGCAGATCTACTGTAACTTCAGTGCCTCTCATGCTCCTCTCACTCTCGCCTCTCATGGAGCATCAATCATGACTGTATGGCAAACACCGATACCTAAGCACACAAACACACTACTCCTCCCCCCTTTTTATGCCCTCCCATGTTCCCACTTTTCATCTGTTTCATACAAACCCACTGATTTAGTCGGACTCGAACAACACTGGTGTCAAATCTGGAGACCACCAGCGTCCCCTCCATGAGCTGCCAGCCCTACCTCCCCGTCTTCCTTCACCAAGCCGAGGCAGAAGACCTCACCTCGACACCCCGGTCAGTTGACTCTCCTGAGCGGTGTGAGGAACATGAAGAGAGCCTGTCTATGTTCTGTTTGGATGACCTGGAGCCTTTATGTGAACAATGTGCAGCTGTGAGCCACGCAGGACACAGGGTTTACCTCCTGACTGAGGCTGCAACTGACTGCAAGGTAGGACTCTGCAACTACGACATTTTGAAACATCAATTTACAACTGATGTAATTATTTGAGCCCTTGAGAAAAGTACGACTTCAAAGCTGGGCGAGAATAAATAAACATAACATAATGTGTAGTTTAGGGAACGTTAGATCAGTATAAATGGATAACTGTTTATTTTCCATCTTCAAATCGCTGCTTCTCCTTGTACTTTACTTGTATTTGTAATATTTGACATTGTTTTCTTGCTATTTTTACTTAAGTAAAAAGCAACTTTTTTTGCTTTCAACTGTTGTTTGTCAATTTGTCCTTTTGTCGTGAACATTTCAACCAAAAGGATTTTCCCTCCTCAAATTGTTTTGATTTAATGTTTAGAGGCCTTAATGACTACAGTATTTTACAAGAAAATATGCACTATTAGAGAAAAGACAGGACAAATTAGCATATTTTTGTGTAGAGGAATTTGTTTTTTAATATTTCCTATCAAATGAATCATCTTGTGAACTTTGAGATTTATCTTTCGACAACTTTGAGGGAGCCACTAAAGTGAAAGTCCTGAAAAAGGCTTCCTTTTCCTCCAATGAAAGCAATAAAGCATAATGCTGAAGGATTCGATACAGAGCAGCTGGCAGGAACTCACTGTTTTCCTCAAGGACACTTCAGCAGGGCAGAGGATTGTCAACAAGAGGGCGCCCTGCTGCAAGAAAGCCAAACAAAGCCAAACAAAGGGTATCATATCTGCACCTATTACATTAACGATGGCAATTACAATGTGTGTGGTTGTTTAGATTTACAAAAACAACAGTTTGGTGTTGACCTGCACACCACCTGCAACCTGCTGCCATCATGGACAACACACACACACATACACATACACATACACTAAAATGCTAAGACTAACCTGAGAGCTGGTGGATTATGTTAATTCCTGTGAAGTCAGTTTATTGTAATTTTTAAATATTACTAATTTATGAAAGGTCCTTTATTATAATCATTTTCAGGTTCAGCTTTATTGTATTTTGGGTTTCTACTAGAACATGTTTACATGCTTTAATTTTCAAAAAACATAATTTTTCTCATAGTGTCTTTTTGAATATACCTGTATTCCCCCTCTGTTGAAACACTCGGTTTTAGCGAGTCTGCTCTGATTGGTTAGCATTTCTAGGTCTTCCTGCGGTCTTGGAGTCTCTGCACTATCATTGCGGCCGGGGAATGACTGTAACAGCACTGTAGCAGCAGTTTCTACCTATATATATATATATAGTTGTGACATCACAACCATACGGAATTCCTCATGGCTCATTTAAAGGCACACTTTCCGAATACAGACCCTATTATTGTGTTATTATTATAACCTGTTTTCTTCTTTAGTGGTACAGAGTTTGGACATCACATAATTTGCAGAGTTTCTGCAGTGTTCAACTGCAGTGTTTCAAGTTTTTAAAACCTGTTTAATACCATAGACAATTGAATTTAAAACCGTTTCATAGTCATACCGATAAACATATGATGGAAAACTAGCAAGGACATAAAGCCTACTATTATTTACAATTATTTTATAAGTAGCTACATGAATTTATTGATATATATATATATATATATATATATATATATATATATATATATATATATATATATATTTTTTTATTTATTTATTTTAAAGTACTCATTGTACAGAATGGCCCCTGTCATTTGTCAAATAAGTATACTTTACTTAAGTACACTACAAGTAATGTTACATACCATAAGTAGAGTACTTGAGTAAATGTACTTACTACTACTTGTTTTTGGCTATCCTTTGATGGTTGCATCAGATACTAATGGAGCATTGTTTTAAAGTAATTCTCCCTTTGGCCCTTAGGAGGAGCTCAGGACATCACTAAATGTACTGAAGAAGAAGATGATCTCCTTTGAGGTAGTCACACAGACCTGCCAACATGTATCCAGACATAACCAGGTAGAGCTGTTACTAAAAAAAAAAACATTATAAAAGTTCAGATGCATTACAAACTTTATGATTGGTTCCCTGCTTTATGACCTTCTCTTCTTTCCTTGCACGTTCCTTGCTTTTCTGTTCTTCCCAGGGTGAGGCCAAACTCACAGAAGAGCACATAAAGAATGATTTTGAGAGTCTTCACCAGTTTTTGAGAGAGGAGGAAGCAGCCAGGTTACTCGTGCTCAGGGAGGAATGGGAGGAGAAGAAGAGAGGGGCAGAAGAAGAGATAGACAGAATGAATCGGATGATAAAATCTCTGGAAGAAAAGATCCAACTGGTTGAAGAGGAGCTAGATGCAGGTGGAGACGGGGTTGGATTTTTAGAGGTAACATCAATCAAATGTTACATAATTAGACAATGAATGGGAACAGGTGCTTGTATTTGAAACAGTTACCATGCAAACTTTTTTTTACAGCACTACCAAGACACGATGAGTAGGTATGTGACCTTTCTGGGTGTTTTTTCACACAAAAGCAGACATACATGCGAATGCTACTGTATAACTGTCTGCATGTTCATGTCTATTTACTGCAGCACACGTCACAGGGAGCCACAGAAGGTTTGCAGACCTCTAATAGATGTAGCCAAACACCTGGGTAACCTCCAGTATGCCGAGTGGGAGAAGATGAAACACATCGCCCCGTACAGTCAGTTACTTTCTATACATCCATGCACTTCCTGTTCCCTCCCTCCCTGCTCCCTCCTTCTGTACCCTCTGATCCCCATTATATCTTCCAGCTCCAGTGACCCTGGACCCCAGGACAGCTGGCCAGTCTCTGAGGGTGTCTCCTGGGTTAAACAGCTTCCATATTAACCCTGGACCCTCACACGGGCTGGAACAGAGTCTGGATCTTGCTGTCCCTATCCCATGCGATAACCCTGAACGTTTCCACCCTTCTTCCCGCATCCTTGCGAGAGAGGGCTTTGAATCAGGACTGCACTGTTGGGATATTGCGGTACTTACATACTGTGTGTACTAGAGCCTGAGTATATAATTATTTATTAATACTGGCTTAGAAAATAGTTTCAGTATACATGATTCATAGGCTGCTTTTTCACTTTCTGGAAGCAAGTTTAGTCATTACACACTGTCACTGATAGTAAAAGTAATGTTCAATATCCATTCTTATCTGGCACAGTAAAAACCACATCTGGAGGATCCTTGCCAAAAATGTGCATTATGCCATAAATGTTTGTCAAAATGATGTGTTTATGTAAACCCAAATAGCCCATGCCATGATTTGGTTTACTTAAAAATATTGCTAGTGTCAGTCTCAAGAATCCAGTATCAGTTCTAGTAGCATCAAGTATACACACACCCTGAGATACGTTTCTGAGATGCCAGCATATGAAGTCTCCCTTCCATCCACCCTGTTTGTCTAATCTTTATCTCTATTGATTTCAACAGGTTGGTGCCACCAACAATTGGACCATCGGTGTGGCTGCTCAGTCAGTGTCCAGAAAGGCAGAGTTTGAGGTCTGTCCAGAGGCAGGACTCTGGTGCATCAGCCTGCGAGAAGGCGAGTACCGAGCCCTAACCGCTCCCGCTCAGACACTAAACTCACACCAGCTCAGCAGGGTCAGTGTGAGGCTGGACTGGGATGAAGGGACCCTGGATTTCACGGACGCTGATTCTGAAACACATCTTTTCACGTTTAGACATCGCTTTACTGAAAAGATGTACCCATTCTTTGAGAGCACAGCGTTGTGTGGGGGCTTTGCTGTGTTGGCAAAGAGAGTGAACATCTGCGTGGGGTCAGATTACGTCCCCGTGGAGGACACTGCTATCACTGAGGAGGATCAGGTAATGAAAAGTGAATCTTGCACTGAGGGAGACATTAATGCTTCATCAACCAAAACCAACAGCAAGATATCAGAGTGCGGACGTCTGACGGAAGACAAAAAAATTACGATTTGTTCTGTAAGAGAGGAGAAGAAAACAATACCTCAGAGATGCAGCACGAAGGACCAGCTCATTAAAACAAAACCCGCTGGAAAGGAAAAGACAAACGACAACAAAACTGCTGCCAAAAAACAGAGCAGCAAGCCAAAGCTCAATGTGACCTATCATGTTTCACTGAACAGAGCTCAACAACAATGAACGTGAATGACAAACAAATCATAACGTGTTTAGTCCTATGAGCAAATACTTAGCATGCTAACACTGAAATAAGATGGGGAACATGGTGACGTTTAGCTTAAAGCACCGAAAACAACCGCTGTGCCCAAGTACAGCCGCTAGACTCTAGAGTCTTGTATTAAATACTTCTAATTCAAGAATTGATAAGATTGGATTTTGTTTCTAAGCAGTGTGATGAAAAAATATATTTGCTGTGTGCTCATCAGTATTTAAATCCTCTGATATTGTATTACATCCCAACAACAAAGGCTAATAACGTGAGTTTTACTTGAAATTGAAAGCTGAGTTTTAGCTCCATTTGTTCTGTTTTGTTTCTTTTGTTTTAGACGATGAATGTAAAACTCTTCATAGTGTCTTCTGTTCAAATGCAATGCAAGAAAAAGATGCATTAAATGTGTTAAATAATATAAAGTTTATTTCATTGATAAAAAAAAAAAAACAGCATCACAATCATATTTCCACATCAGTATTTTGAAATGTATTTGTCCTTGGAAACCCATCTGTCTCTTCCCCCTTGAAATATACAGTCCTGTCTAATCCTGCCTCATAGACACACTCTCCCCTCCATGATGGCATTATATAGTTCATCAGTAACAGCCTCGTAACGCCCAGCACGACTGTCCAGAAAATAAATCTTTTCACTTGTGTCTTGTGGCTTGTATCCTTCCCTCTGCAGCCGTGTCTTCTGGATTTTGAAAGTACCTGAGGACAAAAGTGGAAAGTTCATGTGTGACTTTTTGAGTGTGTGTGTGTGCGTGCGTGTTTGTGTGACTGTCTCACCTGTCGTGTCAACAGATGGCATGAGTCGCAGGAAGACGGGGCGTGCGTAGGAAGGCAGGGCTTTCTTTACAGCGATCAAGAACGCATCGAGGTCAAACTGGCCTCCTGTGTGAGCTACTGCTGCCATACCGGCCTTCCCCTCCACACCTGCACACGAACAGACAGGTGAGGTTAATAAACAGAAGACACATTAAGCCCTTAATCTTTAGTCTTTGTTTGCCCGTCCTGCCTGTCTCGTCTCATGTCTACCTGGAACAGAAGCTCCATAGACGGCAACAACAGTGTGTCCCAGCAGGCGGCTGAGGACTCCCTCCACCTCTGTGGTGGAAACGTTCTCCCCTCGCCAACGAAACGTGTCGCCGCTGCGGTCCCTGAAATACAAGTAGCCGTATTCATCCATCACCAGCATGTCGCCTGAGAGACAGAGATAGACAGACAGAACCATAAATGATAACAATCATCATCATCATCCATGGATGGGATCATAGAGTAAAGGACAAAGACAAAGGTAAAGTCTGTAGTGATGATGACTCACCAGTACAGTTTTGACTTTGATCTGATATGATGGTGATTCACAGTGTTGTTTGTAAATGAGGCAATCATAGACAGAGAAATTAAATATACATTTTCTAATGATGACTCATTGTAGTTTGCTTTACTGAAGTAAAACATAGTGTATCCTGTGGACAAAGCATACATTATGTTTTACTTCAGTAAAGCTATGCAATGCTCTCAGTGTGTCTGTGGGTGTTTGTTTCTACTGCTGTCCTGAGTTCATTTCAAGGGTTAAATAAAGTGTAGCCTCTCTATTTGTTGTTGGGTTTTTTTACTCAAAGGGAGCTGAAACATATTCCAGCATGTATTGGGGGAAAGGTGAGAAGCACGATGGGCAAGTTCCCAGCCTGTCATCACAGACAGTGAATCACTAACATTCACATTTTAATTCAAAGTTTCCAATCCAGCTGTCTTGTACTGCATGTCTTCAGACTGTGGGAGTAAACATGTATGAACCCAGACAGTCAATCATCATTATTCTGACTGTATTCTAAAGAAACACAATGAAACACACCTGAGACATAAGCAGAGTCTCCCATCTTAAAGACATTGTGAGCTATTTTCTGATTGGTGGAATCCTTATCAGCGTAGCCATCAAATCTCCTCAATGGATCAGTGTGGTTGATGCGTCCCACTAACATACCTGGCTCACCTGCAGAGACAGAGAGAAAAATGGGGGGAGAGAAAAGAGAACATTTTGATACATTTGTAAAAGTGTTATTCTGTCTGTGTGTGTGTGTGTGTGTGTGAGAGGGTAAGATATTAACACAATAGATCAAACTACACTCACCTAAATGATTATTAGGAACACCATACTAATACCGTGTTTGACCCCCTTTGCCCCTTGTGTGTGTGTGTGTGTGTGTGTGTGTGTGTGTGTGTGTGTGTGTGTGTGTGTGTGTGTGTGTGACAGCTATTGCGCAGATGTGGGTACTTGGTCTGATGTGGGTGTTTGGGGCCTTCCTGTTTCACGAGGGCACTACAGCAGTAGCATACATCTTCACTATCCTCAACAGCATGCAGGGAGCGCTGGTCTTCATCATGCACTGCCTACTGTCTAAACAGGTAGGGTACAGTAGCTCTGTGTGTGTGTGTGTGTGTGTGTGTGTGTGTGTGTGTGTGTGTGTGTGTGTGTGTGTGTGTGTGTGTGTGTGTGTGTGTGTGTGTGTGTGTATGTGTTCTCACCAGGCAGACAGGGTACACAGAGTCCCTGTGAATCCCTGAACAGATCTCCGTTCTTCTGTACCCTGATCAGTCTGATGGGGTAAAAGTTGGGCAAGATTCGACTGTTGAAGCCACACGCCCCCACCTGGACATGTGAGACATGTGCATGACACAGGATGCAGTGATGAAAATGTGTCACCCTACCTTGAAGTTATTTAAAACAACACACACCTTCCCGTCTATGTTCAGCAGGCTGCAGTTGCACTCTGTGGCACAAAATTCCCCAACTCGTCGGATTCTGAATCTCTGGACAAAGTCTTCCCACACAGAAGAGCGGAGGCCGTTTCCAATGGCAACACGCACCCGGTGATGTGCCTCGGATGAACGGACCGGCTGGGCCAACAGGTAACGACAAATCTCACCTATGTATTGAATTACCTGGACAAAAAAAAGAGAGATTAGTCAGTTTTGGTTCAAGAGAATCACTTGCGCAAGTGGCCTGCAGCTGAATACTCCTCATTGTTAACAGGATTTGGTGGCAGTGTGTACTCACAGTGCACTTGTGTTTGACACAGTCATCCCAGAAGCGACTGGCTGAGAACTTCCTTCTGACTACAACAGTCAAACCAAAGAGCAGACACTGGCCGACACCCATGATGGTACCTGTAAACATTCATATGTTCAGAGCATATACGCACACAAGGAAAGACATTGACAATAGTCAACTGTTTTTCTTTCCTAAAGCTTAACAGTACTAGCCAGACGTGTATCATTGATCTATGGAAGCAAAATACATCACAATAATGGGTGTTTCAAATCAATGATATTATACACCAGGGATATAAGTATGGAGGAAATATTTATTCATAATTCAAATTGAAAGTCCAAAGAGAAATTGAAAGTCCAAAGAGAAAACAAAGCCAGATCAAATTAAAAATATAATTTTTTTTTTAATTTTACATTTGGCTTTGGCTTTTGAATTTAATATTTGGCTTTTGAATTTCAATTTAACATTGGCTTTTAATTTTAATTTAATATTTGGCTTTTGAATTTCAATTTAACATTGGCTTTTAATTTTTATTTAATATTTGGCTTTTGAATTTCAATTTAACATTGGATTTTCATTTGGATTTAATATTTGGCTTTTGAATTTCCATTTAACATTGCCTTTTCGTTTGGACTTGACACATGTCAATGTAAATGAGGAGGCGTGGCCCAAAGGCTGGTGGGAGGGTCTGAAACGAAAGGGGTGCAGAGGCACCTTATGAGCAGCAGGGGGAGCTTACTGCTGGGGAGCATCTGTCTGCAGCTTCACCACCTTGGCCAGGCTTGGCCTCTTATTTCACATGATAGAAAATGATGATGTAGGCTAAACACAAACGACATTTCATGCAACAACCGTGAAGTTTTCATGTAGTTACTATAATTGGGCCCATGTTAGTGAGGACTAGATTAGGACTGTATTTAAAGCTGATTCTGGTTTCCAACTTCGCCCCAGATGTGTCTGTTTAAAACACGGACTCAGACAACTTCTCTCTTTTGATGTTATATTTAATTAAGCAACAGTAGAAACATGGGTGTGGGTAGCTCTGCTTACGTGTGTTTGTGTGTGGTCAGATCTCGAGGACACACACACACACAATCTCAAATGCGTAGTCAGTCATCGTCCGAACTGCGACCTCTCCTTTTTCTTTCTCTCACTTCTTTCTCTGGGTGGTGAGCGCGGTGTGAGGTGCGTGTCCGCGCTATTCTCCAACATGTACTCACAACAATCACTCCTGATTGACGGCCTTTTGTACAGCCCGTGTAGGCTACTTTTTCAGACTTCCAGCTAACTAACTAAATAGCATATGGAAATTATAAAAAAGCAATCGATTCTATAATCTAGATCGGGAGTTTGCCGTACTAGCAACAGCAAACAACTGGGAACTTTTTACAATTTTCATCTGCTATTCCACTAAATTCACTATTGAGACGTTTTTATGCGATAAATTAACTGTGTAGAGTTTGAATATGGGCAGTTTTACAAACGTTGATGGCCAACTGCACATTTTCTCCGATGTCGTCAGAAGCTTCAGTCTGACGGGACAGCCAGCTGGTGGCGGCCGGGATCGCCTCCCTGCTGGCCGGCCAGTGATGCTCACAGACAACGCTGTTAGCTGGAAGTCTGAAAAAGTAGCCTACACGGGCTGTACAAAAGGCCGTCAATCAGGAGTGATTGTTGCGAGTAGGCTACGTGTTGGAGAATAGCGCGGACACGCACATCACGCGCACCACCCAGAGAAAAATGTGAGAGAAAGAAAAAGGAGAGGTCGCAGTTCGGACGATGACTGACTACCCGGTTGAGATTGTGTGCGTGTGTGTCCTCGAGATCTGACCACACACAAACACACGTAGCAGAGCTACCCACACCCATGTTTCTACTGTTGCTTAATTAAATTAAACATCAAAAGAGAGAAGTTGTCTGAGTATGTGTTTTAAACAGACACACCTGGGGCGAAGTTGGAAACCAGAATCTGCTTTAAATACAGTCCTAATCTAGTCCTCACTAACATGGGCCCAATTATAGTAACTACATGAAAACGTCACGGTTGTTGCATGAAATGTCGTTTGTGTTTAGCCTACATCATCATTTTCTATCATGTGAAATAAGAGGCCAAGCCTGGCCAAGGTGGTGAAGCTGCAGACGCTCCCCAACAGTCTGCTCCCCCTGCTGTTCATAAGGTGCCTCTGCACCCCTTTCGTTTCAGACCCTCCCACCAGCCTTTGGGCCACGCCTACTCATTTACATTGACATGTGTCAAGTCCAAACGAAAAGGCAATGTTAAATGGAAATTCAAAAGCCAAATATTAAATCCAAATGAAAATCCAATGTTAAATTGAAATTCAAAAGCCAAATATTAAATGAAAATGAAAAGCCAATGTTAAATTGAAATTCAACAGCCAAATATTAAATGAAAATTAAAAGCCAATGTTAAATTGAAATTCAAAAGCCAAATATTAAATTCAAAAGCCAAAGCCAAATGGAAAATTAAAAAAATAATAATAATATTTTTAATTTGATCTGGCTTTGTTTTTTCTTTGGACTTTCAATTTCTCTTTGGACTTTCAATTTGAATTATGAATAAATATTTCCTCCATATATAAGGACACAGTATATAAACTTCAAAACCAGCTACTGGTACTGGTATGGTTCAGTCAGAAAGAAGTAGTTAGAATCCTGGCACACAGATACTAATGTGTGGGTGATGGATGTGGTGATGTTTTCAGTAATGGCAGCAATATTATTACATCTTCTGAACTGTAAAGTTATTAGGTATGATTATGATCATTATAGTAGCACCATGGTATAATTGGTATGGTGTTATATTTGGAGAGGATAATACATGAGGGGTTTTGAAAAGCCACAATGATATAATGTAGGGAGTGAGCTAAATATGTCTCTGATTATGCAACAACAACATGTCTTCTTGTCGAAGACAGGAACAAAACGATTATGGCTGGGAGAGAGTGAATCGAGTGAGGCCTACCTGCAGAATGATACAAGGGAAGACAGTTGTAGATGATGTCATCATGACACAAGCCAAAGGAGTGGAAACCAAAGGCGGCGATGCGATAATACCTGACAAGAAAGATGGAATAAACTGATTGACATCCATCATCACCAGATCCTTATGGTCCTGATTTTAACTGATGCACTGCAGTTTGTTGATTCTGATGTCAACATTTTAAAGGCTTTTAATTATCCTTCATAGGTTGCTAAATTTCCCTGACCTCAGAGCATAAAAGTTACAATGACAAAATATAATTTTTTGATTCCTACATAAACTTAACAGTGCACCATCCGTTCAGATGAGATCACAGATAAACTCACCGACTGTGCACCACCACAGCTGCTTTCGGCATTCCTGTTGTACCCGAAGTGTAGATGTAGAAAAGTCTGTCTGCAGAGAGAGAGAGAGAGAGAGAGAGAGAGAAAGAGAGAGAGAAATACAGAGACAGAGAGAGAAGACAGAGACAGAAAACGTGAAAAGTGAGTTGTGTGTTGTGAGTTTCACATGTGTGGTATGCACCGGGCACCCCCATCATTCCTTAACATGTTTCTGTCAGTCTCCTTCCAAATCCTCAGTATTTTGAACAAGCAAAGACATGAAAACTATTAACTTAGGAATGTCATGTGACAACAAAGGTAAAAACAACACAGATAAGCAAATCAATGAGAGAAAAGTGCAATCTACACAGACATATCACCTTATAACTCAAAAGTGAAGTTTAGAGAGAAATTTAAATGTAATATACCAACGAAAAACTTAACTATATTTCAAAATGCACTTAAATGTTGCATGAGGTTCAGTATCTCTGAAGTGACTTTTTGTTGTGTGTGTGTGCTTATGCGCATGCTCTATCCAATACAAGAGAGAGTGAAATCTGGCAGCGAGCAGTACTCTCTGGCAGGCAAAGACTTGCTAAGGAAAATAAGGTGTTGCAATCAAAACTTTGTGATATGTAACCTAATAACATCATATGGCAACACAGTAATACCCCAAACCCCCATTGACAAGCACTCATTGGCGCCTTACCATTGAAGTTCTTCCTGAGTGTGTAGCGTGGTGGGTGTTTGGGCGAACGGTCCAGCAGGACATCCAGGCTCTGAATCTGGAGGCTGCGGAGCTTCTCTTCATCGTCCCGCACACCACTGCTGAACAAAACCATGTGGGGCTGCAGAGAGCCACTCACCTCTGACACCGCTAGGAGACAATCAGAAGTCACGTGTTACAAATGTGAACGCAAACTGCTGTGTGCGTACAGAGTAGGGCTGGGCGATACGGAGAAAATCAGATATCACGATATTCTTGTCCAAATACCTAGATATCGATATTGCGGCGATATTCTAGGGTTGACAATTGGTGCTTTAACAAAATATCTTCGCTCTTACATTTTAGATAAATAATCATCAGTAATGTGGACATAGTGTCTAAGTGGGGAAAAGTCAAATAATAGAACAGCTAGAACAGTCTGGTAAGTTGAGAAAAGTACATCACTTTACTGTAATGCAGCCTTTAAAACCAGTAAAAGACACCACTTATGTCATATCACGATATTACCATATCCAAAATGTAAGACGATATCTAGTCTCATATCACGATATCGATATAATATTGATATATTGCCCAGCCCTAGTACAGAGTAGCTCTATCAGTCGATATATCCAGCTTCCTACGACACGTTCCTACCTTCTCCCATCTCTGTCCCGAAAACCATTGCCCGAGCACCAGACACGCTGACACAGTGCAGTAACGAGTGTTGTCGAAGGTTGTGGTTGATGAGTGCAGCCTCTACGCCGACCATAGCCAGACCCAACCATAGAGCCACCATTAAAGGCTGGCTTTCCATGTACAAGGCCACCACATCTCCCTCAGCCCATCCCTGTGTCAGTGCCCAGTGAGCCACAGCATGGCTCCTCTTTTGCAGCTCCTTGAAACTCCAAACCTGAAATAAAATGAATAATTATGGAAATGCAGTAAGATTTGACAGTAATATGAGTGATTTGATCTGGGGGTCTGTGATTCTGTTTGATAT
Organism: Perca fluviatilis; assembly: GCF_010015445.1. NCBI lineage: Eukaryota > Metazoa > Chordata > Actinopteri > Perciformes > Percidae > Perca > Perca fluviatilis. The sequence continues at coordinate 18,751,138 of NC_053112.1, forward strand.
CCCTTTCAGTGTATAGGTGCTGATGCTGTTGAAGCTGCATTTATTTGTAACCGTCGTTGAGTCCTCACCTCTCCTGTAGCCTCATAGATCAAAGCAGCTTTGTCTGGGTGCAGTTTCACCATCTGGCCAAACAGGGCAGGGATGGTGCTTCTATTTCGCAAATTGCGGTACATGGAAAACCTTATACGCAGGATGACGACCAGACACCTTTTAGATAGAGAGGAGTAGAAAAAGGAGGGAGGGATGAAAGAAAGTTAGAAATAGGTATGGAGAGTATGCAGCATGGAAGATATATAAGTGTCAAATAATGACAATGGGAGAAACTCGCACATACAAGCACATTCACACAAACTCCTTACATTAGGTCTCTTTTGATGGTGCGTAGAGCTACATGTATGAACTTCCAGGATCCCCTCCAGACCATGCAGAGCCCCAGCCCAGCCAACAGGCTGCAGAGCCAGGGGAGGGAGAGCAGGGTGACAGCCCCAAACACACCGAAGAACGCTGTGACACCACTCACCGCATGCATGGTGCTCTCTGTGGAGATACAAACAGTGACTTCATGCAAAACAAAAACAGAACAATCACAATACAAAGAAGCATGTTTCCGTGAGAGGAGGCTTACCTGTCCGAGAATTTCAATCTCGATTCAGCAAGAAATAAAGAAAACGTCAGCAAAGCTCCTCCTCAAGTCCAAAGATGTAGGCTATCGGTAAAGTTAACTTTTTTTTTCAGTCGAGCCACTGCCGCTTATAGCCTACTCGTGAGTTGTCAGAAGTCAGAAGGACAATACGTGATGAGCGGCAGCACGTACTGAAGCTGAACGCAGCGCAGCTTACAACATAAACTGCTGCGTCTGCTGCTCCCTGCGGTGTGATTCATCCCACCTACCCCCCCCCCTCCAGGGAGAACCACATGTCACGTCGTTTGATTTATTAAATCATAAATGTCTGATTTAATGGGAAACTATGAGCTGTACGTTTCCTGAGTAACATTCAGAATGCCACATATTGTAAATGGCTGTGGGGAATAAATAGCGAGAGTAGATTACAATGGATGAATACAAGTAAAAGAACTGCATTCAAAACAAGACGTTGTGTATCAAAAGTTAAAGTTATGTTATTATTATTAAGCTATTATTAAACGAGCAACATTTTAAAGCAGTTTGCAAATTCTTGGCAGTTCATCTCATTTTATAAGATAGCTATGTATGGTATGTAACAAATGTGTCAATGTGTCTGTAAAAAAAAACACACACAGTTTACAGATGTTTCAGCTGAAGTAGAAGCTTTAATAAAAATTTGTGGTGCATAATCTTTGAAGAAAACAGTACCAAAGAATATCAAAACACAGTAGAAAAATAAGTTCAAATAGGCCTACCTTCAAATGATAAACAACTATAGTATATTTTAACAATAAGATCCTTACATTCACAAAATGCTGCATAATGCACGTAGCTTTTTCACATAAAATACATTTTGCAATGCATGAATAAAAGGTATAGAAAAAAACAGCCACATGTAAGACATAAAACAGTTTAGTTGTTAAAACCAACACGAGTGGTCTTACAATCAGTCTCATAGATGAGAGAGGGTGAAGCAACTTAAATATAAACAAACAGTACAGGACAAAACCAAGTGCATAAAAAAGATAGATTTGGATTCCAAAAGTACTCTCTCGATCTCTCTTTTTCTGCAGATTAATGTCTCTGATCAATTTCTATAAAATATAAAATATAGCTTTATTACAACAAGTAACCTATTCAGGTTCTGTAAGTGAGGCTGGTTCTCAAGTCTTCTTGATTATCACATGCACCATGTGAGAGAAGATATGCTGCTTATCATTTTTACAACAGAAAAGTGCAATAACATACTCAGGTCTGTACAACTCCCATTAGACCTCATCAAAATGGTTAACATTCTCATTTCAGGGATGTGATACCTTACAGTCACTAACAATGTGTGTAGACATATGCTAACAGCTATTATAAGAAAACATGACAATATAATGGAATTGTATTCCATAAACACAGTATGATTGCAGGAAGCTTATCAGAAGGGTGGGTCTGTTTTTGTGAATTTCCCAAGCAACTATTATGGGTTGGATTTTTCTTTTTTTGTGTGTTTCCTAATTAAAAAGAAAAAAATACATATTTTTACATACACCAGTGACAAAAGGACTAAGCTCAATTGCAAATTAAAAAATATTTAAAAATAGCCACAAGTGATTAAAAAAAATCACTTATTTTGTTTAAAATAAAAAAATAAAAACATGAAATCCTTGCAGGAGCCCACTTGGGATAAGCAGGAACATGCAGGAAACATCAGAGGCACTTCAGGGGTCATTTGCATCATCCGTTAGTTGTTTCTTTGCCATTACGACATACCGGTAAATACACAACATGGAAACATGGAATAATTTATGTGAACATCCCATGAACAAAAATCATACCCACCCTTTTTTCACACAGTACATCTATATAAAATACAGCGCAAACTTATTGCTCATGCTTTAAACACAAAGAGCATCACTCATATTTTCTTGTAGCCTACATAATGTAGACTTAATAGTCTGCACTTGAAAATAAATAGTCTATGTCAGTGTACAGTATGTACTGTATGTATCACTTTTGATCCCTCCAAAGACAATACAGCTCATATTATGATTTTGATATGTTTTGGATAAATCGATAAGATACTGAAATATCGTCACTTTCACTTAAAGAGTTCCTGAAAAAAACACAGAAGTCGGCTACTTCTTGCTTACTCTGACAATAATGACACGTGAAGCATTACTTTAGCAATCGATTGGAAGATGATGCTACTCATATATTAGTGGATTTAGGTTTTTGAGTTGTAAAAAATATTTGGTCACATCAACTTCATTAGGGTCTGAAAGTTCTGAGATGTAACTACTGGGGCTAATCAGACGACCCCTCAGACTTATCTGATTTAATGAATTGTTTAATTAGTTAACATTAAACAATTGGTGCAGTGGTACAACAAAACTAAAGTAAAGTTTAAATTAACATAATTGTAAATAATGATTAACATTTTTGTTTGAAGTCATCCAAACCGGCAGGGTCAGGGCCAACTTAGCCCAGATAGGTTAAAGGTGTGGTAGTCTGTCTCTGGGGTACAATAAAAAATAAAGTTCCTCATATTTTGGATTCTCCGGTATGCTGCCCACTGCGAGAACCCTAAATAAACACAAGCAGCACAAGATCAGAAACAATGTTAGACAACATACTGTATGTAATGAGTTTGCAGCAATGTCAGAGGTAAGATTTTATTAAAGTAAAAGTAGAAAAACCACAATGTTATACTCCAGTAAAATGATGGCATTCAAAAGTAAACATTTCAGTATAACCAACATTTTGTTGCTAATACTTATATAAATGGGTACTTAAAATATCAAAAGTATATGCATAATGCAAAATGTGTTGCTATATTGTTGAGCTAGAGATTGAGCTAGAGATCATTTTAATGCTTAATCTAATGATGATCATATGTTTTGTATGTGAAATTTGAATTCAAGTGTCAAATAAATGCAGAGAAATAAACATTAAACGTAAAAAGTAGAACATTTCCACCTAAAATGTTGTGGCTATTAGGTAGTATTAATACCTCAACAATGTAGCTGATGTGTTTGTGACTTTTAGAGAGTGACAGTGAGTGAGGTCCCTTGATGCTTACTTGTGACTGACTACTGGATGGATTGGTACTGCTGAAGTCCGAGTATCTCTTCTTCTGTGGTGTGCAGATACAGGAGACAAAATGGGCATACTCCTCTCTCACCTGCAGAGGGCAGCAGAACATCAGGAAAACAATCCATTGCTCAAAACCCCTACATCTTTGTAGTTACAATTTCTTTTGTGTTCTTATATAGTTTGATCTATTGTGTTAATATCTTACCTCTCACACATACACATACACACACACACACACACACACACACACACACACACACACACACACACACACACACACACAGAGCTACTGTACCCTACCTGTTTAGACAGTAGGCAGTGCATGATGAAGACCAGCGCTCCCTGCATGCTGTTGAGGATAGTGAAGATGTATGCTACTGCTGTAGTGCCCTCGTGAAACAGGAAGGCCCCAAACACCCACATCAGACCAAGTACCCACATCTGCGCAATAGCTGTCACTGTGAAAGCTCTGCAGAGTAAAAAGGAGGATGGGAGGGGGGGGGAGGTAATAGATAGAGAACGAAAGGAAAGATTAACATGAGCACAAACACATGGATGACTCAGCAACCATTGTAGTGTCTGGTAACCCCCCTGAAGGGTGTAAAGGAAGAGAAAAAGTGGATGGTGCTCAGCAAAGCAGCAGTTTACTGTCTATTGAAAGGCGGTGGAAAAAGAGAAGCCAAAAGCAACTGATGAATATAAAAGGTTACAGAAATGTTTCTTTCAATGTACCCTGCATGATCTCTTTGTAGTATTTGGTGATGTATCCTTCTTATTCCTATTAATATCTATCAATATTATTCACAAGATACAGAGGAGATTAATGACATATACAAGTTTAATCATAGAACACCAGGTTTAAATTTCAGTCCCTCAGAATCTGAGATAGTTGAACGGAAATTTGGATAGGATTCAACATTTTCCACTGCCAGAAACCTCAGAAACATGATTATAAACAAATGCTTTCTGAGTTGTTTTTTTTTTTACTCAAAACTGCTCCCAGAAGTTCCCATTCCCAATTCCCTGGACTAACATTGCTCATTGAACATCACTGATGGATGAACCATGATGTGTTCTGCAGCTGCACGTTAATACAGTGTTGCCTACAGATATACTGAGTGGAGTAAAAAAAAAAAGGCATGGATGTGGAGAGGGGCCCCTCAGTAGCATGCCATTAGAGAGATCAGATTTGGTTAAAAAAAACATTAGCTACATTTTTCCCTCACAAAGTTCTCACATTCTTTCCATCCATGCATTTTTCAGTTCCCAAAGCTGCTCCATTTGGCCTACATACGTATTGATTTAAGCAGTTGAATAGGTGAGGGTCACATTACTTCATACACATTACCACAGCAAAAGCAAACACACAAAAGGCCTCACAGGCAAACAAACACACTGACTGACTTAATTTTGTGCAGATTGGAGAGGTCTGGGTTGAGGCTGGTGAACTTCTGGGCGAGCTTCCAGACGGTGACGATGAAAAAGAAGACGTTGAGGATGATGATGAAGCACACGGGGCCGAAGAAACTCCAGATGAGGCCGTCTTTCAGGGACAGCCAGCAGCTAGTTGGGAGGAAGGAAACACGTGCATGACAGGGTTTTCCTGACGTCGCCAAGATAGATAACAGCAGGTCTGTGTAATGCACTGATGTCATTGCTATCACACATCGAGTATGCAAACACACACACACACACACACACACATACTACAACACTTACTGCTGGTCAGTGCCATATTCGTTTGGTCTAATGATGGCGGATATGATGACGATAACAAGGGGTGTCCCATAACCAATGATGAACAAGTAGAGGGGCCGAATGGTGGCGTTGAACACCAGGACCACCATGCGGTACAGCTGCACCCCTTCTAACAGCATCCAGGTGAACACTCCCAAGAAGAAGAAATGAAGCATCGCTGCAACGAACCTGCAGCCGGCCTGTAATAATGTAACATGACAACATGGAGGAAGATGAGCTCAGAGAGGAAGGAGCAAAGGAATGAAATGTCGCACAGCAGTAACCTGATCAAGATAATACTTTGAATAAGAAATGTCAAAGCTATTTTTGATGATTAGATTACAGATTAATAATTAAATCAAGACCAGTGGGGGAAGAAGTTAGATTCTTACAGTAAATTCTATCAGTAACGTCATATTAAGTTTACCAAAAGTAAAAGTACTCATTTAGGCCCTTTCAAAACATATATCAATAATAACAAATAATACATTAATGTTTGACCAACAATTTTATAATTGAACTCTTGTATACACTGTTGGATGGTTTAATCTATATAAATATAGTATAAACTGATATTACAATTTTGGTGCTCTCTACTAGTACAGTAAGTACAAAAAAGTTTCTTATTTGGTCATTTTGTGATTTTCCTCTCCACTGTCAGCCTTCTCAAGACTGCTGTGAAAAATGTCTCAAAGCACAGTTTTCCCCCTTTTTGCCTCAAAATAACCACAGAGGTATTCAAGTGGCAGGAAGACGGGCTTGAGGTTTACAGAAGAGTGCCTCTTCACTTATTAACTGGGCTCTGCTTTGTGGCATTTAATGATGAGTGGAGTAGATCAAGCCATTGTAAACATTTTACAGTAATTCAATTACTTTCTTATTACTTTAAAGACATACTCAGGTGATTGCACTCCGTGTAATTAAGGTCACTATTTGTTTGCACAAACATACCACGGGTTTGGTTTGTGAAATGCCAGCCAGAAAGACGAGGTCAGCTACGAAGAGGCAGATACAGAGGTGCAGGTGGATGGTGGTGCGGGTTCCTTGTATGGAGCGGCAGAATTTGAATGTCAGGATGCACAATATGAGGCACAGCAGGGAGATGATCAGCCCGATCTTGGTCACCAGCTGGAGCCCAAATGTGTGCTGGCAGAGAAGGCATGTTAGCTGTTTAATTGAAGTTATAAGGTCATTTACAAAATGTGTGTGTGTGTGTGTGTGTGTGTGTGTGTGTGTGTGTGTGTGTGTGTGTGTGTGTGTGTGTGTGTGTGTGTGTGTGTGTGTGTGTGTGTGTGTGTGTGTGTGTGTGTGTTTAAACAACAGCAATAACACTAGTATGGCTGTTGCTTGAGAATATGTCATCAAAATTCCCTTATGAAATAAAATGTCTATAATGAATTATAAATGAATAAATCATCTTCACTTATTGTGAAAATAATGATGAAACAACATTTCATGATAATGAGTTTAAATAATTTCTTCAGTTATTTACCAAATTATTGGTTCATCTATATATTTTACAGTAATATTGGACATTTTGACATTTTGGGAAGAAATTGCCACACATTTCTTTTTTGGGATGTAAAGACTTAATAGCTATTTTCTTTAAATCGTTTTATACTTCGATGAAAAAGTCACAATAGTGTGTGTGTGTGTGTGTGTGTGTGTGTGTGTGTGTGTGTGTGTGTGTGTGTGTGTGTGTGTGTGTGTGTGTGTGTGTGTGTCAGCTTCCTACCTCCATGGGGTAGAGTGCCATAAGTACAGCAAAGCTGCTCAGATGTTCACATGTACACACAGTGTGTGTGGCATTGGAGTGCTGTTGATAACAACCATCTGTGGACCAGGACCCTCTCTCAGTCCAGTATGTGCAGATGTAATTCAAGTTAGCCGACTCCTCTACGTCCTATGCACATAACAAAACCACTGCGTCAAAAGTAGGCGTTGTGTTTCATTCATATCTTCGTATTCCAGTACATCAAATAGTTATAGAACTATAATGACTCTACACTAGGGCAGGTGGGACTACCTGTAAATGTCTGAGGGTGATGTTGACGGAGCGGCTCAGGTTCTGAGTGGATGGGTTGGAGACCACAACAGACACAACTCTAGAGGAGAGCTGAAAGGAGGGATTCACACCATCTTTTTCATGTCCTGTGAGCTCGTCAAAGGACCGGTTAACAGATATCTCAAGGTTCTTGTAGCTCAACAACGCAGCCAGAGCAAAACCTGTAAAAGACATTAAGAAATATGATGAATTAATTGACAAAATTGTGACTTATTTGTCAGAGGAGAAGAGAAGAGAAGTTTACCAGGGTAAGATCCCGTCCCAGCTGCGGTTGTCCAGTCAGTGTCAAGTATAGCATTCTCGGTGGTCAGATGGATTGGTCCAGTGGGTGGAGTCTTTCCCCTCTGCACTGCAATAACTGCATCTATTTAAGTAGATTTCGAATGGCATTAGCTTTCCCACCATCATTTATTAATCATACATCCTCATCCATAGAAAAGGCCTGTGAGCATGTCATGTTTTAAATACAGTATGCAAATCACGGCTGAGCTTATGGACACTGTTACCTGTCTCAGAGGTTTCTATTTTTGTGCGGTTGTCTTTGAGCTGTGGGCCAATGAGCATAATAGCGTTCTCCACCGTACTGAGCAATCCGCTCACATCTTCACTGCTGTGCAGGTGCCCGGGGGACAGGATGGCCTCGGTCGCTGTGAAAAGATTCTGTCCACGTTGCAGGACAACAGAGGGGGAATTGACGAATACTTTGTGTCTTTGTGTGTGTAAGAATGTGTCTGAGTTTTGTATCTGCTGTTCTGACCTCCAGTAGCGCATCTCCATCTGGGTTCCCTTCACCAGCGGCACTTGGGTTAGACAGAGCCAAACAGCTGTTTCTCATCATGGACAAAATGTCTGCCAGTCCTCCGAGCAACTGAGACACAGAGAGAATAATAAAACTATTTAGTTTGCCCTGTATTAAAGTTCATGTACACTAAACCCTACAGGGCTGCAGGGTGGACTAAGTAAGTAGAGGAAATTGGTTAAAATGTTTTTAGCAAGACCAACAGTGCTGGATTATAACTGCACTCTGAGCTGCAGGGACAAGTGGGAAAATAAACCCTCCTAAAACATAATTCATTGTTTCAGCATGCTAATCATTTTGCATCTAAATGTGTAGTTTACCGGTGCAGGCCCGCCGTCTCCACTGAAGCTGTCACAGTCGAGCGCTAGATGGAACAGAGCAAAACCTCAGATTATCATCTCGCAGGCTGAGCTTGAGACTTCACTACAGTGTGCTTTATAAGCAGAGGAGTGTGATAAAATCTACACAGCAAAGCAGCAGCACGGAACAGAATCCCATCCCCCTGTGAGACATACTATACCACAGGTTATCTAGAATCCAATGAGTCAAAACAAAACAGAAAGTATGCAAAGGTACTACAATGATTTCTGTGTGGTATAGTTTGTTCAAGCAGGGTATGAACAAGTAGAAATGAAAGTAAATAATGGTAATGGAGAGGGTTTGTATATGCACCCATACACTCACCTGAGCATGGGGTCCTTTCGTTGCCATAATTGGTGTATCCTTCTGAACACTTGCACCGGTAACTCCCATCACTGTTTTTACAAGTCCCTTTCACTCCGCAGAGATCTTCTTTTTTCCTTTCAGCTTCGAGGCATTCATCTATGTCTGTGTAAGGAGAGGGAACGGAGACTTAAGTAATTACTGACATAACTCAAGGGCAATGATTGCAAATAGAACAAGCATCTCTGCAATGGAACCCGCGGCACGGTCCCGTGAGTATTTCATTGTTGGCAAAAGGATCTTAGAGTCAGTTCTGAACTTTCCCGGCGACTAGTGTGGTGAGATGTTAAGAGGTGCAATTTAGCAGGAGGCAGGAGATGTAAGTACAGGGAGTAAGGAGAACAGTTCAATTACGATGAAACAAAGGCATGTATGACCTTTTCGAGGTCATCCCAGGACAATTGGTTTTTAATTCCTGAAATATCCTTTAGTTGGAGGGAAGCTATGGATTCCCTGATTCTTTCATAATTTAGAGTTTTATTTGAATATTAGAAACATGCCCATATCATTGTAATATTACCATGAGTGTTGTCAGAGGAGATGTTTCTGTTATTTAGTGAGAAGCTCCAGTATTATCACTACTATCTCTTGGCTGTTCATTTGAAGAAAAGATGGCGGCGTAGAGGATAGACGTAGTGAAACCAGCTCCCGTAAAGACTTCTGATTTTACCTTTATCCTGCGCTAAATAAGCCAAGAATAAGACTACAAGCTGATTAAGTTATGCGTTGCTAAACTGAAAATGCCTCAGAAAAAGAATGAAGCAGCCACAAAGGAAGATAGTAGCAGAAAGACCACCGCAACACCCAGTGCTAACACGGGCACTAGCACTGATGCACCGCCAACATGGTTTCACAACAAAATGGACAAAGGTTTCGACTGTATACATTATTGGATCAAAAGTTAAAGTGGCATCGCGCCCTGGGGCAGCGGGTCACAGAGATTGAAGATAGGCAGTCGAGTCACACCGAAAGCCTCGACTTCTTGCATGAAGACCTCGGAGATCACAAAAAGAAGACGGAAGTAGAAATCAGCGGTCTGAAAGACAAACTCAATGATCTGGAGAATCGAGCAAGAAGACAAAACCTGAGGTTGGTTGGTTTTCCAGAGGGAGTTGAGGGGAAATACACCATAGCCTTCCTACAAGAGTGGCTCCCGAAAAATACTGGGCCTATAGACCGGGGAGTTGATCAAGATTGAGTGGGCTCACCGCTCACTTCAGCGGCGACCTGATGAGGGCAGCCTTCCCCGGGCTCTGGTGGTCCGCCTACTCCGCTTCACCAACGTGATGAAAATCCTAGATGCGGCGCGGAAGAAAAGATCACTGCAGTATGGCAACTCTACTATCATGATCTTCAGGGATATGTCCACAACTCTCTACCGAAAAAGAAAAGCCTTCACGCCTCTGAAGAAAAAGCTGCACGAGAAAACCATCTCCTTCAGGCTGCTTCATCCAACCAACCTGGTCCTGGACCCAGCTCTCTGCTGTGACTTTTTTAAGTGGAATTAGGGTACGTTCACTTTTGTGCCATAGTTACAGTGTAAGTCAACCCATATGGTAGTGCAGGTGCTTGTTTTCTTTCCTTTAAATTAACCACAGACCGCTCTTTTGTTTGCGGCGGTAGCCGGTGTTTGTGTGACGCAGGCATGGCGTATGTAAGGCCAGTTTATTTTTATTTATTTATGTAATGCTCGAGGCAGTGACTCAATCTACTTGTGTAGTTGAGACTAAACGCCTCTTCCCTTTTTTCTCAACTGTCCATGCGCCACTCCTCCCATGAATCAATTTAAAACTGATCCATGTATGGCATTAATCATGAGACCTTGACCATTTGCGTTAAAAAGGATTCAAGCCAAGACTTTAAAGGTGGGTACAAATAATTTCTTTAACATATTACATATTTGAACTCCTCCCTGTCAGTTCTTATTGACCTGTTCTCCACATACAGCAGTATATCAGGATATAAAGTCAATCTGCAAAAAAGCATGGCTTTGCCTCTTAATCCTCCAGCGGAGCATTTCCACAAGTAAATATTCCCTTCAAATGGGATGCCCAGTGTATAACATACTTAGGTCTGACAATCCCCGCTCAACTAGATAGAACCTTCTCACTAAATTACAACCCTGTACTTTTAAAGGCGGAGAGGGATCTGGACAGATGGAGGCATCTACCTATATCTTTGATAGGGCGTGTTAACTGCATAAAGATGAATCTGCTACCTAGGTTTCTCTATCTGTTCCAAACTCTTCCCATACCGATTCCTAGTAAGTTCTTTAAAAAAAATTAGAAAGCAAGATATCAAATTTTTTATGGAGGGGAAAAGTGCTCAGAATTAAAATGAAAACTCTATACAGTACAACACTCCTGAGCACGGTGGTCTAAAGCTCCCGAACTTTGAACTATTCTACTGGGCGGCCCAGCTAAGAGCCATTTGGATTTGGCAGACGGAATTGGATAACCCCCCTGCTTGGAAGCAGATTGAGCAGTTCCATGCAGCTGAGGTATCGTTGGCTGGTATTCCCTTTATACACTCATATTACGCTCTGAAGACTGGCACAAGTAATCCTTTTATAAACCACACCTCCAAATTGTTTTCAATTATACAATCCCACCACAAATGCTTAATAACCCTGCACAGGAACACTCCATTCCATAACAATCCTGCTCTTCCACCGAGACGGGCTTACAAGGATATGGCTTATGACCTCTATGAAAATAACATACTTAAATCTTTTGAACAGCTAAAAAGTGCCTTTAACCTCCCCGGAACACACTTTTTTAAATACCTACAGGTCAGACACTTTATTAGTTCACAGCAGAATGAGCACTTAATGTCTTTTGCCTCTCCCCCAACCGACAACATCTTAAAAGACATCCAAAAAAAACAATTCCCAATTTGGTGGAGACGATCTTAGCACCGACACACACACCAGAGTTTCCAGGACTGTGTAGGTGGGTACAGACCTTACTTGATTGATATCTCCATCACTTTCCTGTTTTTTGTTGCCGCACCTATTGGGGCATGTCAACTTTCACATTTATAATTCTGTTGAGTATATTGTTTTGTGATCTAAGTACAGTACCAATCAACTGCAGACAAGGGTAGAGACAAATCAGTAGACACTTCTCACCTTTGCAGTTTCCACTGTTGTTGGTGTACCCAAAGTGGCACGTGCACCAGTAGCTCCCAATCAGATTAGAACAATTTACAGCATGACCGCAGATACCAACTTCATCGAGGCACTCGTTGATATCTGCCAATAGAACAAGTGAAGATGGGTAAGAAGACTGGCTGGACAAGAGAGAGACACTGATCCCACACACTCATACACACATGCTTACCGTTGCACTGTCCCTCCGTAAAGTTAAGATTCTCTTTAATGTTTCCTGATGAATGAATGAACCCTGACTTGCACTGACAGTAGAAGCTGCCATTTGTGTTGAAGCACATTGTGTGATTCCCACATTGTTGTGGGTTTTCTTCGCACTCATTTGCATCTGGATTTGGATACAATACATAAAGAAAAAGAGAATAAAATTATTGTAATAAATCTTAGTCTTAGTCAATACATAATAAAACAGTGTGTGGTGATCTAAGAATTTAAACATCTTCTGTTGTTTTCATTGCAATCAACTCTGGATGTGAGCCGTGCTTAAATGCCTTAAATGGAAAAACGAAGTGGAATGTCACCACAAAAAAGGGTACTTTTCCTTTTTCCTGGTCAACGTCAGTAAGAGGTTTTGCATAATCAACACTTCTTTCTGAGAGCGCTTGTCTTGAGTACATGCCACAATAAAAGCATTGGTAGACAGAAACAAGAGAGTGGAGAGAGATAGTTCAAATTAGAAAACACAGCAGATTATTACCAACACAGACATCATCAATTGTGTTGAAGCCGTTGCGACACTCCACAGAGAAACATTTCCCCAGCACACCCAATAAGCCTGTGTGGAAAGAGAGAGAGAGGCCATTTAGTTTCAATTGACAGTTAAGGTAAAAAATTACAGTAACAAAGAAGACACAGTAAAGCAAAGCAACCACTCCTGAGCTTAGCACTGCCCAAGACGGTTGTAATAAAGAACAACAAACGAGCTAGAGATTTTTTCCTACTATCGCATAATGATAAGCAGTTTAGCCAGACCATACTCCAGCACTGTGGAGATAGGTCTGTATGAAAATGTCAAAAGTATGTAAATGTATGTAAATCTGTTTCATCGGATTTTAAAATTAAAAAGCCATTGAATTTCTAGCACTAGATATGTATGCATTGAAATGATGTATCTGAATGTTTTGCCTCTGAATTTTACAACAACTCATTTTCACCTTTATTTTTTCTAAATTCATAAATTCAGAATCAAAAATTCAATGTAAAAAAATTCAATATAACAAAATCAGATGCAAAATACAATGTTCAACTAATATATTTTCAACTTGCTCAAATTCAACATATTTAAACATTACATTTTGCAGCTGAATTTGGCCTATTGAATTTGAGGAAGTTGAAAATATATTAGTTGTACATTGTATTTTGCATCTGAATTTGGTATATTTCATTTTTTTTATGTTGAATTTTGGATTCTGAATTTGTGAACTTAGAAAAATAAAGTTGAGAATTAGTTGTTGAAAATTTGAAGAGTAAAATTTAGAAGCCAAAAAGTCAGATACATAATTTCAATGCATAAATATCTAGTACAAGAAATTCAATTGCTTTTTAATTTCAAAATCCGATGAAACAGATTTACTTCCATAGGTCTGGCTATGCAAGACTAGGTTGAACCATACAGTGTTTAGGTGAGCTTGTGTGTGTTTGCTGTATGCCACCTTTTGAATAACATATGTGCATGAAACGTTTAAGTGTGATTGTTTTCTTCCTCCTGCTAAACTCATCCCAGGATTCCACCCTCTGCCTCTCAGATAAACTACCCACCACAACAGACACATGTCAGTCACATTTTCTGACTCATGATTCACTGGTAAAGCAGAAAACAGCGCCCCCCTCACATGGTCTGGCCTAAGTAAAAGAAATATCCCAAATCACTCCTGTGTTTCCCTCCCTGGATCACAATGAGCCCTGTGTTGTTGCTGGAGCTCCCACTGGAACTATGGAACACCACTTTAGGAAACCAGACAAAGTTTGACAGTGAGTGTATGAAACGGTGTGACTGAGTCTAACTTTATGACTTAATAACTGTGGACAGAAACAAAGCCTGAAAATATACAAAGCGTGACTTTGTGCTCAGCTCGCAGCTGACATTCATTCACCAGTAAGCCCAGTGGTGAATGAAAAGTAAGTCTGTAACATAAACTGGCCTCTCTGTGTGTCTCTTCCGTCTCACATTTCTTCACAAGCCGCATGTTGCATTATTTTTTCTGTCGGTCTCTCTTCCTGTTTCATTTACATATGTGCCTGATAGAAGGTGGAAGTTATAAATGCAGCCAAAGGATGAGCCTTTTTGCATACACCGGTGTGTGTGTGTGTGTGTGTGTGTGTGTGTGTGTGTGTGTGTGTGTGTGTGTGTGGAAAGGAAATGCAATTTCTTATAAATCACAGTTCTTATTTCCCTAATGAGCTGACTGTTAAGTCACATGTTTAAAATGAATAACCTTTTTCAAAAATTAAGGTTAGCTTTAATACTGCTGACCGTTGCCAAGACAGTACTTTTTTGCTTCGATACCTTGGTGCTCAGTTAACATACAAAATTATGATAATCATTGTATTTATCACCAATAAAACAAAATATGGACGGGCTCCAGTTTGTGTTCAACAACCTAGCAGCATATAAAGGCAAAGATCATGAGCAGCTGTTCTTGCTCTTCTATAGTCTAAAAAAACCCTTGGACCCAGTCCTGCAGAGTCAGCCACTCTGACCTCCACCCAAACATCCATATATCACAGAAGCAAACACAGCTGGAGGGCTGCTCACTGTCTGACAGGGTTAACATCACTGAAAGATCAATTGATCTACTATCAAGTTCACAAGTTATGACCTCTGATAATAGTTGCCATATTCATAGTTGAGCTTGTTTAAATGTGAGAAATTCAAAAATAGATGCTTGTATATCATAAGAAAGACAACGATTTATTTACATATGTTTCTAAGTTGAAAACCTGTCTGACTGATAAAAAGTAGAAGTATATCAACTAAGTGTTACAACATTTCAACATGTCTTAACTACATTACTAAACTCCCCGTGCTTTTTGTTTCTTTTCTTTTTCTCAACCTTTACACACCCACTCACCCAGTCACACACACACACACACACACACACACACACACACACACACACACACACACACACACACACACACACACACACACACATTGTGCTCTCATTGATAGACTTACCAAGAAGAAGTAGCACCTTCCCACCAGACCCCATGTCAAAGGCAAACCAATATCCCCACACAGCTGATGACTTTGAATTAGTTGTAAATCTGGTTGATGTCTTGTAATAAGCGTTTGGATCCTGTCACAAAGTTCAAGAAAGATTTGTTTTTTTCTGACTTCCCACAGTCCATAAAATCCAGTAGGCCTATGAGAATAAAAAAAAAAAAGATAAATCCTTACTGTAGAGGATAATTGTATGGCCGGGAAAATAACAGTGAACCTTCACCAGCTTTCTTCCTCTCTGAGATTCACTCTCAGTCTGAGCACGCCTCGCTCTCTCCCCCTCCTCCCCCCCTCTCTCTCTCTCTCTCTCTCTCTCTCTCTCTCTCCCTCTCTCTCTCTCTCTCTCCCTCGCTCTCGCATTTCCTCCCTTTCACTTATCTGTGTGGCCTTGTCTCTGTCACGTCACTCTTTCTTGCTCTTTTCTTTCACTCCATATCTTTCCATGTGAACACATTTCTCACACTGGCACCGTATCACATTGCTTTCACAAACCCCCCTCCTTCCATCTACGCCGTCTTTCACATTTCCCTTTATGCTCCAGCGGGCTCTATTTCAGGAGCTATTCACAACACTCTCATGAGAGACAGAGAAAGAGAGGAGGGGGGAGCAGAGACCGAAGGGAGGCCGATGACTAACACTCAATCTTAACAGCTGCTGCTGTATATGAGTTTTGCCAGTAAGTAGTCGTATCTGTTCCCATTCTCCCCAACTCTAAATCTCCTCCTACTTTTCCTCCTTTACCCCCCTCCAAATCTTCAGCCCTTCACCCAATTCCAGTGACAAACCTTCTGTGTGTTCTCAATCCCCCAGACAGCAAAAAAAACCGACTGAAGACGGATGCAGGATTACAGTGAAATCCTCCACAACAATGTAGTTCACAGAGGGGTGCTATACAGTATACCTCTATCATCTAATGACATAGCTAAAACAATCCACACACATTAAAGTATAGCCTATTTTATCTCTACGGGCCTCATAATGAACCAACTAGTACAAACTATTCAATGAATAATAGTACAAAATATGTGAGGGCACTTTGGTTAAAGTGTTTGGTTACTTTGGTTTGGCGAGTGCTGGGTGAGTCTAACTACATGGAAACAAAAACGCATAGCAGCAGCTTCAACTTGAACCCCTAACGCCCCATCCCACTAGGTTACTGTTGCTACATCTGACAAGCACCAATAGATCTTTTCACAGCTTGTAAACATTGGTGACATACATAAGTGTGAGCATGCAGTTTGGCAACGCAAGTATGGCAGAGGAGGAGTACAATAGCTTCCCAAGCTATGCAAGGGCGCAAAATCATGATTGCTGACCGGCTTCCATAATCGTGTGCTATTATTGAGTGGGTAAAGGGACATTAGCAAGTGGCCCAATATTCAGTTGTCAGATATATATATATATATATATATATATATATATATATATATATATATATATATATATATATATATATATATATAGTATATATACATATTTGGTTGAGAAATTACGAGCATGTAGTCACTAGATACTTACAACTACGTTATCTGTGGTCATGCACAAAACATCAAATACCATGACATAGTTTATTGAGTTTCAACATGGACGCTACAAACACGATACTTTTTTTTCTTCGTGTCCTCAGTCCAGTGGTAGTCAACACCTTTTGACAGCTGGTTGCTCTGAAACATTTGTGATCCTGTCGGAATTCTGTAGAACTTGAGTCCGCCGTTGGAATATCACTTCTTACAACCCAACATTTTGATGTTGGTAATTCAATGTCCAAAGCTTGCTTATTCGTCTGGTTGGCGGTAACACTTTACTTGACAGTACCGACATAACCATGACATGACACTGTCATAACTATGACATGACACTGTCATGAATGTGTCATAAACCTTATAAACAAGTCATAAACGTTTATGACTTCTGTCATTAAGTGTCATTCAGTTTTTGTCATGACATGTTGACATTGTTGGGCTTGTCTTGATTATGACAACTTGACATTAATCAAAGTGATATTACCAGAAGTTGTCTTGGTCATGACAACTTGACATTAAATTTGTCTTGATTATGACACTTTGACATTAATCAAAGTGTCATTACCAGAAGTTGTCTTGGTCAGGACAAGTTGACATTAAATTAGTTTGGGATGTCTTTGTAATGACAACTTGACATTAACCAGGATGACATTACCAGAGGATGTCTTTGTCATGACAACTTGACATAAACAGAAATTCACCTCTTTTTGTATTCATGACATTTTTACCTAATGATTATTATAATTAGATGTGCAAGATTAGAGACCAATTCTAGCACTTTTTCAGATAGATGTCTGACAGGAAATTTCACAAAACTGGGTCTCATGACACTGTTATGACAGTGTAACTAATAAATATTTTGACCTCAAGTAGTGAGGTCAAAATATTTTTGTACCAATTGTATTTGTCATTAAGATATCATTGATAGGACTTGCTGTCATGACAACATTATGACAGTGTAACTAATACATATTTTGACCTCAAGTAAAGTGGTACCAATTGTATTTGTCATTAAGATATCATAGATAAGACTTGCTGTCATGACAACATTATGACAGTGTAACAAAAACATTCTTTGACCTCAAGTAAAGTGGTAACATTTTTATTTGTCATTAAGATATCATAGATAAGACTTGCTGTCATTACCATATTATGACAGTGTAACAAATACATTCTTTGACCTCAAGTAAAGTGGTAACATTTTTATATGTCATTAAGATATCATAGATAAGACTTGCTGTCATGACAACATTATGACAGTGTAACAAATACATTCTTTGACCTCAAGTAAAGTGGTACCAATTGTATTTGTCATTAAGATATCATAGATAAGACTTGCTGTCATGACAACATTATGACAGTGTAACAAATACATTCTTTGACCTCAAGTAAAGTGGTAACATTTGTATTTGTCATTAAGATATCATAGATAAGACTTGCTGTCATTACCATATTATGACAGTATAAAATTTTTTTTTTTTTATACAATAGTTTTTTTTTTTTTTTTTTTTCATTAAGATATAATGGATAAGACTTGTTGTCATGACAACATTATGACAGTGTAACAAATACCTTCTTTGACCTCAAGTAAAGTGGTATTAATATACACAGAAATATGGCAAATATTGTTACACTGTCATAATGTTGTCATGACAGCAAGTCTTATCTATGATATCTTAATGACAAATACAATTGGTACCACTTTACTTGAGGTCAAAGAATGTATTTCTTACACTGTCATAATATGGTAATGACAGCAAGTCTTATCTATGATATCTTAATGACAAATAAAAATGTTACCACTTTACTTGAAGTCAAAGAATGTATTAGATAAGAGGTGAATTTCTGTTTATGTCAAGTTGTCATGACAAAGACATCCTCTGGTAATGTCATCCTGGTTAATGTCAAGTTGTCATTACAAAGACATCCCAAACTAATTTAATGTCAACTTGTCATGACCAAGACAACTTCTGTTAATGACACTTTGATTAATGTCAAAGTGTCATAATCAAGACAAATTTAATGTCAAGTTGTCATGACCAAGACAACTTCTGGTAATATCACTTTGAGTAATGTCAAGTTGTCATAATCAAGACAAGCCCAACAATGTCAACTTGTCATGACAAAAACCGAATGACACTTAATGACAGAAGTCATAAACGTTTATGACTTATTTATAAGGTTTATGACACATTCATGACAGTGTCATGTCATAGTTATGACAGTGTCATGTCATGGTTATGTCGGTACTGTCAAGTAAAGTGTTACCCAATGTTTTCAAAGGATGTGCGTGTCGTGAATGTTTTTTTTTTTTTTTGGTAACCCTACAAACTAGAGGATGGATACCTGAACCGAGATAGATATTTAGAAATGATGTTCGGATTCGGGTCGGGCTCGGTCACATCAGCGCGATACAGCATTGAACATTTTAAATTTAAAACAGCTTATTATGTAGGTGCGCGCCTGTGTTAACGTACGCTTGTTGCCCTGTGTGCACTGATGTGCTCATCTGTTGACATTTCCGAATGCCTTCCTACAGTTTCTTAATAAAAGCGGGAATTCCACACAAACAAACGTCATGCTCGGGTCGGGCTCGGACATTAATATTTGAATGCCTGTTGGGCTCGGGTCGGGTTCGGTTACTGCTCTGTCGGACGCGGGCCAGGCGCGGACAGAAAAATGTGGCCCGATCCGCACTCTACTACTAACTAATGGAGTTAGTAAGTGGTAGTGAGCTAGTTGGCTAGTTAGAGCAGTTAACAATCTGTTTAGTTAATTTCTTACACTTTTGCTCTTGTGTTTTTGGTTCTGAAAACACTAAAAATAGACACAACCGTCCAAACTCTTTAATTGTGAAGCATTGCTTTTACGACAGCCACATACACACTGCGTCGAAACGTGGAGAAATTCTTGCTTGCTCGACAAGCCTAGCCTGGCTCCGCCCTCCAACGTACTTCCGCTTAATTTGAAATGTACGAGAGTATGGCAGGACCAGACTATGACAAGCCTACCACGTGGTAGGTTAGGGTTACTAAGCTATGATTATACGATTTCTCTTTAGCAGAGGGGTTTAGCAAACGGTCAGTTGAATTTTACTCCACTTCTGATGCAAGAAGACACTAAAACAGAGATGGGAATCACAGCAGCTGTGAAGGAGATGCCAGAAACCAAGGCGGGAGAGGGGAAAACGAAAGACTGTGATCATATTAGGTAACTGAAAGTGAGTGGTAGGTAGTGTCAAAACATAACATACTTAACGCGTTCATATATGTTTTATAGATGTGTGAGATTATAGTGGAATAGAACAGATTAGATCTTTATTGGGTCACTGGGTGGCCTAGTGGTAGAGCAAGCACCCATGTACAGAGGCTCAGTCCTCAACGCAGAGGTCACGGTTTTCGTTCTGCACTTTCCTGCATGTCATTTCCCCTTTCATGTCTAAGCTGTCACTAATAAAGGCCTAAATGCCACCAAAAAAATCTTAAAAATAAAAGATCCTTATTGTCAGTTTTTCAACAACGAAACACGATATAGCAGCTCTCAATATGACAGTTTAAATTACAGACAAACAGAAATATAAAATTTAAATATTAAAAGTTAAAATAAACAAAATAAACAAAATGGAAAAATTTAAACAGTAAAAGTTAAAATCAAGATAAATAAACACAATGAGGTGGCACTATATACAGTACATAAAGGTTCTTGGACTTCCTGTTTTTTGGGGGTTTATTGCACATAAGTATTCATGGTTACCGTAAAGTATATACAACAACAAAGTCCACCACATATTTTCAATTTATGTCATACTCATAAGCGTGTGGTGCAATAGGTGTAAATAGGTTATCAGTACATCTTGTACCCAGTGATGGTGGATATGAAGCAAGTGGTCAACTACTCTCTTCTGTTTCCAGTAAGCAAAAAACAGCTTAGACAAGTGTTGCAAAACACACTCTAGCTGTTGCACACAGTGTCAGCTGTTTCCATAACAAGCAGGTTGTGTATTCTCAGACTCTTTTAGCTCGTTCAGGGACAGAAAAGCTAGCTGATATGACCTCTTTTCCTCCCATCAGTCTCTCATTGTCATTCTCTGTCTTGGTTTTGTTAAAGTGCTCATATTATGCTTTTTGGCTTTTTGCCCTTCCTTTGTTTTGTTATATATCTTTTTTGTGCAAGTTATAGGTTTACAGGTGAAAAAGCCCAAAGTCCACCCCAAAGGCACTTACCATCTCCAACAGAAAACACTGTTCACAAACTGCTCCAAACAGCTCTATTGCAGTCCAGCCTTTACTTAAGGTGGCCGATAGGGACAAACTGCAACTTAATGAAACACAGGCAAATAGACAAAACACAAGAAAATTAAGAAAACATCTTCATTAATTTGACAACACATGCGCAGCATTTAGCAAATGCGCTGCAAATACACACAACACAACCAAATACGGAAACGTGCTGCAAATACAGAAATGATGGAAAAAGAAAAGCACACAATCCCCGAAAACAAATGCAACAAAACAACGCTGCATATTACACAACGGAAGTTCTCCAGGCGTCTAAGGGGAGCGCTAAGTGGAACCGCTTGATTATCGACCCCACAGGGACAGCGCGCTCTGCCTTTTTATTACCACGAGTTTACAGACACGTCTCTGCTGATTGGGTATCACCTGTCGCCAATAAACTAGAGACACACCCACCAAACGAGAGAAAACATATCTCACATGGACTTAATATTTAATATATATGATCTCAAAGCAGTTGCACACCGTTTCACAACGGTGCACACCGTTCTGAGATTGAACGTGCCCCGTCTCTCTCTCTCTCTCTCTCTCTCTCTCTCTCTCTCTCTCTCTCTCTCTCTCTCTCTCTCTCTCTCGGGTCGAAAATCAAGCTGTTCCACTTAGCGCTCCCCCTAGAGGCCTGGAGAACTTCCGAAGTGTAATCTGGATGCAGCGTTGTTTTTGTTCCATTTGTTTTCGGGGATTGTGTGCTTTTCTTTTGGCATCGTTTGTTTTCAGAGTTTGTGTGCTTTTCTTTTTGCATCGTTTGTGTATTTGCAGCGCGTTTGTGTATTTGCGTGTGTTTCATGAAGTTGCAGTGCGTTTGCCCCTGTCGGCCACCGTATTTACTTGAACATGCATCATGTTGTAACACATGTTATAATGCTGGCCTAGCTGCTAGAAGGCACGCCCTCATACTCTGCTTCTGACTGGGTAGCATTACTTACCTAGCTACTGCACATGTGCGACTCCCAACAAAGATGGAATAGAAGTGTGATGCCTCACTCTGTAGCTAAAACAGAGAGCTCAACACACAGGGTGAAAAGAGGAGCTGCAGCAATGTGCAGTACAACAAAAATATAGTGTTTTTTGAAAATTAAACCATGTAAATTCTGATATTCTGTTCTGTCTATTCTGATACGACCTCTAAATACAATTATGAAGCTGAAAATGAGCATAATATGAGCACTATAAGCATCATCTTTACTCTCTGTCATCATTTTTCATCATATTCACGCAGACAGAGGACCAGACATACGGAGACAAATGAGCAGACACATGGAGACAGACAAATCACCCGCACATGTAGCCAGGAAGAGGATGAGAGAATGCAAGTTAATGTCCCCTCAGCATCGCTAGTAAACAAAAGGCTTAACAAAAGCAGATGCATCTTGCTAACGTGTGTGTGTTTGTGTGTTTGTGTTTGTGTGTGTGTGTGTGTGTGTGTGTGTGTGTGTGTGTGTGTGTGTGTGTGTGTGTGTGTGTGTGTGTGTGTGTGTGTGTGTGTGTGTGTGTGTGTGTGTGTGGTACGCACGCACGCACTCATGTTGGCAGCCAGTTAACATTACAGTTATCCCACATGCATAAAATGGACGTCCGCCCATTGCGACCATTAGTCATCCAAAAGGAGAATCAACATGGGAAAAATGTAATCTGTCAGAGAGAGAAAGTAGCAGTGATCATTAGACAGCTATGGGAGCAGTGTGGTTAAGCCCTGGGTTAGTTGTGAACTGCATGTGTGCATGAATGTGTGACTTTTTTCACTTGATTGAAATAGCTGAACTGAAACGCTTTCACGACCACCTTTCCACACTGGCAAAGTACAGTATATATGCGAGTACACAAAATGGCTGATCGGGTGCTAACTTGTTTGCTTATTTGTTTCAAACATATGTGGCGAGTGGGACTTTTTGGTGTGGAGCGCCTTTTTGGCCCGCTCAACGCCCAGACCCAAGGAAGACACCGGTAACGCCACCTGGGGAATTTCCCCCCGAGAATAGGATTTGGCTAGCTCGATAGTTAAACCACCAAAATACAGAAAGCACACAGGTTCGACTTATGCATGAAGCCAGAGACGTAGTTCTTTTAAAGACAATTATTTTATTTATACAATTGCCAAAAAGTATAAAATACCACTAAAATACCATACACACAAGGGTAGAGAAATATGGGGAGATCAGTGCTGAGGCCTTACCAGTGGAGGGACAGGGTCAAGGGGTGTGGGATCTCAGGCAAGGATCACCCCAATCACACAGTGACCACTCGCACACACACACGGTGGAGAAAAACTCAAAATAAACCAAAGGGGGAAAACACAGCACACGGGAGGGAGACACCACCACCGGGGACACCGACACCACCACCTTCAGCACTTTGCAACTGTGGGAGAAAGAACACTCAATTATTGGGGGGGAAATAAATCAATAAACCAAAAATAAATGAAAAACAACTTCAATCTAAGGCAAATCTAGTGACTAATAGCTCTAATCACTGACTAATCACTTAATCCTAGCTGCCTAGAGCCAAGCAAAAATATCCAAAGATTAACAAATAAACCATAAAGTTCCAACAGAAATGAAAGTCTTTTTATCAGAACTTAAACAAAAAGAAATAGAAATTAACCAAAAATCACGTAATCCTAATTTAACAAAGAAACCCATAAGCATAGACCAATCAGTAACTACTCATTAACTAACCGTTCGTTCCTCATTCATTCCTCATTTGTTCCTCATTCATTAATCATTAACTACCTACTTTTTTGTGTACCTTATTGTAAAGTGTTACCCAATATTTGTAGGCCAAACATGTCAACCTGCTAGTTGTTGAGAGATGTCTGGATCAACAACATTAGCCAACATAGATAGCCATTTTTCAAAGTGTGTTTTAGATTGTTGCTGTGTTTTCATATTTCTCAGGCAGCCATTGCTTTCCACGTATTTCTATATGGTATTAAAATCAATTAGTACAGGATTGAAACTTGACATGACATGAATCAAGTCAATCACAATGATCTATTATGCCTTCATACTGTAGTTGTCATGTTAACTTTGTGCGTTATTCAGGCTGCAGACAGATTTCTCTAGCTTTCTGTACTCCATTGCATGGTCTTCATCTGGGGATGCAGTACGCTAAGGATAAAATGATATCAAATGAGTTGTCAACAGATCCATCTCCACAACTGAACGACTGAATGTCCATCCACTGATGAAGACAGTACTGTTGAAAGCTTCACAAAAAGCTAGTTAGTAGACCTTGAGTTGTGATTGTCTTGTCAAAATAATCCATGATCAAGAATAGTCTATATCCTTTGCGTTCCACTTCAGGGATTGCTCCGGTGCTGCAGGAAATTCCGCCGGATGCATGTATTTTTTTGGAATTTTAATTTTGGTGGATTTATGAGGACTATTGTTGACTGCTCCTCAGATCTCTGCATGGTAAATTGAGCCAGCTAGCTAGACTATCTGTCCAATCTGAGTTTTCTCTCGCACGACTATTTTGCAGCAGCTCTGTGCGGAGTTTAGCACCGCCCATGATGATTCTGATTGGTTTGAAGAAATGCCATTAAACCAGAGCATGTTTTCCTCCCATCCCCGAATGCTATGTGGAGTAGCCAGACTCTCCTTCGGCGCGCTTTGGAGGAGGGTCTGTCAAAGCGAGACTAATCATGAATGAACTTTCATGCTTTACAATTGCATCACTTTGATAAAGAGCAGACACAATGATCACAGTGATGGATTAAATACAGTAGCTCAAACTTTGATATATTTTCAACAACAGCTACTAAACACATAGGCCTACACAAGATAGCAGTGTGTGTGTGTGTGTGTGTGTGTGTGTGTGTGTGTGTGTGTGTGTGTGTGTGTGTGTGTGTGTGTGTGTGTGTGTGTGTGTGTGTGTGTGTGGGTGTGGGTGTGCATGTGAAAGAAAATCAGCACGAGAGAAGCAGGTCACATTTTTTTTTAAACTCATAAGCATATACATTTCTGAGCTAAATTATCATAATTGTCACAATTTCTTACATAATTGCAGATTAAGTTCAATCTAAATGTTGTGCTATGTAACAGCCTGTTTGTTTCCACAGCGAAATCTGACAGACTAGAAGGGAAGTCTGAAATATACAAAAAAAACGTGTACGCTTTACCATCAAAGAGAACAGTATTTTAAATCATTGTTTTTCAAAATAAGTGTTGTGCCGTGGGAAAGTTTGAAAGAATCCCCAAGGGGGCGTCAATAAATGAAATATTAATCAGCTGTTGTCAATTACAGACAGATTTTTTCCAATACCCCAGCTGCCCACAAATTAAGTGTTACTTTAAAGTCATTGTCATACTTTATTTAAAAGTTGCTTCATGTTGCATCTCAGTAGTATGGTGGAAAGTTTCTGTATAATGTTGCAAATGTGGAATAAAACTTTATAATGTTGACAAATGACTAAATGTCAGTGCCAAGATCTGCTGACAGACACACACACACACACACACACACACACACACACACACACACACACACACACACGCACTTACGAAGGATCTTTCCATATGGAAACAGAGAAGACTAAATGGATCATAATCACACAGTTGCAGTTGCTGTTTATATCCTGAGACTCAGTCAGGCACAAAGAAGGACAAACACAGGCTTTGGAAAAGAGCTTTTCATTGGTTTTTCACCAAATCTAGCATCATATTATGTTTTTTTCCAGCAGTCCATGAGGACTTAAAACGCAGAAGACTAAAGAGATTATATTTCTCTTAGTTACCACATCGTTTTCCTTCCCCTCTCACCTCACACCTCTTTTCTTCTTACTCTTCTATTCACTTTATTTTCGGGTGCCATCACTTCTCGTTGGTCTCATATGTTTAAACTCTATTTGGTAAATATCAACTCCTAACAAACAAAATACAACTTCATGAAATTAGAGTAGGGAGAATCAGTGTAACCAAAATATCACTCGTTTTTCTTTTTCTAGTTTAATTACTGTAAATGGCCTGTTACTAATACATTATTAGTATCAATGGTTGGTCACTGTAAAACCATTTGTTTAATCATTTATATGCAATAAGAGCAAAGGACTATAATTGTAAAGAAAATAACTGATGTCATTCAGTTCTTATTTTAGTTTTCGTATACTGTTGGTTTATCAACACAATTACAGAATACATGCATTTTGTAAAGCAAAACCTGTATGTTGTTGGGTTTAACAAATGGAAGTATAACAACATGTGATGTACTGTACGTGTTGTACCAAAGTCGTGTGTCTGTGACTTTTGATCAGACTGCGCGCCTCCCCTGTTCTTCTGCTTTTATACCGCATATTTTTAACCCGAACCTCAAGTGGTTTTCCTGTGACGCCACCACCATACTGTCAGAAGACAAGGTACACATAAACACACACATACACATACACACACATACACACACACACACACTTTCAAATGTGGTTGATATCTGAAAGATCTTGTCATCAATCCATCATGGCAGGAAGACAAGCGGGGTAGTGAAAGCGTGTGTGCATTATGTCGGGATAATATAGAGCGAGCCTGTCATTATTGCGAATTATAACACAGCCTTGTTGAATACTTGATTCTGATTGGTCATTCACAGCCTTCTACGGTCTGAACATTTTTTTCAGTTTCTCCGTATTTTATTCCATGGGCCGTGTTCTGATCAAAGATTCTGACAGACCATTTTCAATCGATAGTGTTGTTTTTAAATCAATATTTGTATGATATGGAGCTCATACCTGTTGTTAGCGGATCACAAATGGAGAGAGAGGGTGGAGGAAACGGGGATTCCTAACAGTGCTAATGACAACAGTGCAAACAGAGCATCAGTTAGCTCCATGTTTAGCTCACTCACAGGGGCGACCCCTTCAGGCTGATTTATGACCCGCATCAGTCTGAATGGGTTGTAATTCACAAGAATTACCGGCTCACTCTACATTATCCAACTTATTCCATGGCTTATTACCATACTACTCATACAGAGGTTACCCGTTCTGAACAGTTAACTTTACTGCTGATGAGCAAGGCTGAAGGCCAATCTGTATTGCC
Source organism: Perca fluviatilis (assembly GCF_010015445.1). Taxonomy (NCBI): domain Eukaryota; kingdom Metazoa; phylum Chordata; class Actinopteri; order Perciformes; family Percidae; genus Perca; species Perca fluviatilis. The sequence continues at coordinate 18,778,410 of NC_053112.1, forward strand.
AGATCTCACGAGAGTCTGTTCCTGAAACACAAACAGGTCTCGGACAAATTGGATTTTCTACAGATTTGCCCGTCTGAATAATGCCATTTCAGTGTCAGAATGTTCGGGAGATATGTGGCTTTTGAAAAACGGGTCCAATATTGACTTTGGTCACTTCTCCTAATGGAATCAATACATGCAGGACCTGCCGCTAGTCTCCCAAAGACGCATAGCAGTTGTGAAACCCTTGTGACACAGGTACAGGAAATGACTACTTACCTACAATGTGCTTTGAGTTTAAAGTGAAGAGGAAGAAGTTGTGATCACAGGATGTACCAGCACTGGGGGGGTTTTATGCTAAGCAAGAAGCAGCAGCAGCGTCTTTACAGCCAGATGGAGCTGGCTGTGTTTTTAATGTCAACCACCACTGGATGCCACTAGCAGGGCTGTCATTATGTGTTATCCCCACCTACATCCAACCTACTATTAAATCTGTTAAACAAATAGAATCAGAAAAAACATGCTTTTAAGAGAATCAAAATGTATTTACAAAACACATCAAACTGAGACAAATTGAAAGGTCTTCACAGAGTTTGTCCCAGGATAGTGAAATGCCATTCACTATACTGTATTATTTGTAGATGACTGAATTATAAAGTAACTGACTTATTCTTCACTTTGTTGTGAATATCATGGAACCACATCACGGTCCTGGGATTCCACAAACCCCTGTTAAATGCTTTAACAGCCCCTCTTTGGCTTTTGCTTCACTGTTAAAACTATTAAAACACACTCAGGCAGAGGCCAGTAGCTCTTGCCAGTGCTGTGTCGAATCAAGTTGCATCTCTGTGATGAAAGGTGTGAAAATGTGCAACTTTAGAGCCGAGAGCAGAAATAGCACACGTTCCAAAGTGCAGATGCTCACAGTTGCACTCAAGCTCTGATGCGAACTATAATATCTAATACACTATTATACTATAATTCAATTCAATTCAATTCAATTTTATTTATAGTATCAAATCATAACAGAGTTATCTTGAGACACTTTATAGATAGAGTAGGTCTAGACCACACTCTATAAATTCAAAAATCCCAACAATTACAGTAATTCCCTCAAGAGCAAGCATTAGCAGTGGCTGTTGCAACAGTGGCGAGGAAAAACTCCCTTTTAGGAAGAAACCTCAGCAGACCCAGACTCTTGATAGGCGGTGTCTGACGGGGCCGATTGGGGGTGTGATAAACAGTGGCAAATAATAGTCACATTAAAGATAATGGAACAGTGACTTTGAAGGTAGTTGTGGAAGTTCATGTCATAGCAGGGTACATCGTGTCATACTGAGTAGTGCAGTCTCCAGTACTGGATCCTGACTACTCTGTGTGTATGAACATCACAGCAGGGCATTGCGGATGTAACGTGGCACTGCAGAGCATGGGTGGATGCGGCGGACGCAGCAGGACGCAGCAGAACGTGGCCAGGCATTGCAGGGAAAAAAAAACATAAGGACTCCGGGGAGTAAACTCCCCAGAGCTAGGTTAGTAACAAGCATTTCTGGGACAGGATGCATACAAAAGGAAACAAGTGTAAACAGAGATGAGAGAGCAGCTCAGTGTGTCTAGAATTATAATAGCATAGCTAAGAGAGGCAGGTTAGCTTAGAGAGAGGTGCCGGATCGGGCTTGAACTCTCCCTTGCCGGATCGGGCTGTACTGGCCTGCTTCCCTCTACTCTCACTATATTATTGATTATATGATAAATAAATCTAATGACTACGAAGAGAAGCAGGTGGGTCGGTTAGGTGGAGGCTGCAACTCCTCACTCCTTAACTATAAGTTTTATCAAAGAGGAGAGTCTTCAGTTTACTCTTAAATGTGGTGACGGTGTCTGCCCCCTCGAACCCAAATTGGGAGCTGGTTCCACAGGAGTGAAGCCTGATAGCTGAAGGCTCTGGCTCCCAGTCTACTTTTAGAGACTCTAGGAACCACAAGTAGCTCTGAGTTCTGGTAGCGCAGTGCTCTAGTGGGACAATAAGGTACTAAGAGCTCTTCTAGGTATGATGGTGCTTGACCATTTAGAGCTTTGTAGGTCAGGAGGAGGATTTTAAATTTGATCCTAGATTTCACTGGAAGCCAGTGCAGAGAAGCTAATACAGGAGAAATATTATCTCTGTTCTTAGTTCTCGTCAGAACACGTACTGCAGTGTTCTGGATCAGCTGGAGAGTCTTAAGGGACTTATTTGAACAGCCTGATAGTAAGGAATTACAGTAGTCTAGCCTGGAAGTAATGAATGCATGGACTACTTTTTCAGCATCGTTTTGAGATAGGATGTTCTTCATTTTGGCAATGTTATGAAGATGGAAAAATGCTGTTCTTGAGGTTTGTTTTAAGTGGGCGTTAAGGATATATCCTGATCAAAAATGACTCCTAGATTTCTGACAGCGGTGGTGAGAGCCAGGGCAATACCATCCAGAGTAGCTATGTCTTTAGATAATGAAGTTCGGAGGTGCTTGGGTCCCATCACAATAACTTCAGTTTTGTTTGAGTTTATTTCTATACACTATAACTATAATAACTAAATACAACACTTCCTTATATCAGCCTTCATCAGGGTATCCTACCAGTCAAACTTTAGGTTAATAAAACTAATAACTAGTCAAATTAAAAATACAGATTTCAACATTCATTTTCGACCACTAGGAGTCAGTGAAACAAGCTATAAACAGAATGTTGACATATTGTAAACTTATAAAATTGCTATGGAAATAAGTATTCAAAACCCAAGCTGTTCTCACTCCCAACTCATCAAATATTGATGCTTGGTCAGTGGCTCTCAGTGTCAGAGAAGGCACCCGTCTGTATGGGTATGGCGTCATTGTAAAATGATGTAGTATGAAGAGTGACAATGCGAGTAGTATTAAAGACCGAAAATCCGCGTAAGGTTGGGTTGTTGAATGGGTGAAACAACACAGGACTTTCAGCCAGGAGACCGGGGTTTGTGTCCCGTTGTTGCCCCGTGTGTCACTTAAACGTACATCTTTTAACCCCACCACAGTCTTTTTCTAACCCTAAATAAGTGGTTTTACACTTCATGTTGAAAAATGACAGCAAAGGGTCCCGATCCAGAGCATTAAAAAGTGGCGCTAAGGGGTCCTGACCAAGTGTGTTGATAAATTGCACCAAATGGAGTACACAGAGCGTTAAAAAGTGACACCAAGGCGTCCTGACCAAGCAAGAATGTGTTGCAAAAACAGTTACACATCTAGCAGGAGCAACAATTGTATTCATTTGGAGTGTAAGTCTAAAATTCTCTCTTCTTTTTGCTCTGTTTTTAGTCTCCACCCACTCCTGCGGGAAATATCTGACTTTTAAGCTGCATAATGCTCCACTATGTTCACCAGCTAGTCGCTAACTTTGTCTGCTATTTGGTACCTTTTCGTTTGACAAGAGCTGCCTGCCCCTGTGAGAGTGAACTGGGCTTGATTTGTGCAACTTTAAGGAATTTTAGAGGCATGAAGATGTTAAGGCAAAATAGAGATACACCATAACCAAATAAAAACACTTTTGTGTAACAGATTTATTTTTCTTATCCAATCCCATTATCCCAAATAATCTTGTGACCCCTCTTATATTTATCTTGGGCCACCTAAGGGGTTTCGACCCCCACGGTGAGAACCACTATTTTAGAAGAATATTAGCTTGATTGCCTGATTGCTGTGTCATATGTCAAGGCTGGGCTTTTAAGCACCTTCATATATTATTCATCCAGATCATATACATTTAATGGAATATCATGCTGCATATACAGTATTTTCTCCCACAGCAACCTGTGGGCAGATCCCTTCCTGAATGATCTGGTTTTCCCATATTACTACTGCAGGGACATCCTGCTGGTCTTTAACCAAAAACAGAAAGAGCTTTTAACTATTATTTGAATATATGGCGGAGTAGAGGAAAATACATATTTGGGAGTATTTTGCTCCAATCGTGTGCTGACACAGCTATAAGACTGATTGCCTATTTCTTTTTTCTTTCCTCGCCTCTTAAGGCTAACACAAGCAATGTGTGGTCCAGAGTAAACATAACACAGTTGTGTACTCCTACCGTAATATAAACTAATGCGATGCTTCTGAATTTGTGACAAACAGTCGACACTGCAAGTGAGTGCACACATCCTTTTTCAGGGATGTCATCTGGACTCCTAACATCACTGTTTATATCAGACTCCATTAGAGACATGTCCATGTATACAATGGCATGCACAGAGAGAGAGGCGGATCACATTTAATGAATTAGAGTTTCCTCTCTGTTTCTGATAAATTTTCCCTTTGTTCCAGCTCAATAGCTCTTCGTCATTCTAAATTAAAAATGTATTTAGATGTACCTCCTCTAATATCCTCTGTAGTGCATTTATTTTGTCTCCTTCATCCTCCCTCCCTCAGTCTGTCTGTGAAGTGAGGGGGTGGAGTGAGGTGACAGAGGGCAGATGTTTCCTCCCCAGCTTTGAAGATGCTTGTAAAGATGGAGGGGAGGAATAGTGGAAAGGGTAAAGCCTGTCCCTCCATGGAGGTTGGGCGTTTTTACGAGGGGGGGGGGGGGCACAATCACAAACAGCAGATACAGGCTCTCTGTCCTGGCAGCAGCTTTGGAAATGGAAGCTCTCTTTCCAACCTTCCGCTGCAGCCACAAACCGTAACTGTCGAGCTAACACCTCATTTAGTCGAAGCTGCTTTAAATCCTCTCATTTTTTTTCGTTTCATTTCGCAACAGGTTTGTCTGATCAAACTGAACTTTGCCTGTTCAAGAGGAGTTCACAGTCCATATTTACACAGAAAGCTGCAATGGTCAGCCAAGAGTATTTGTATGTTTTAAACTCAGGGATGAAATGTAGTCATTTGGAAAACAATAGCTTGACTGTGCACTGCATCTGTTCCTACAGTTGTCGAGGGTGTGAAGGCTCAAATTGCTCTTGGCCTGAAGGCAAAGGGCGTCTGCCTTTAAAGCTACATATTGCCACCATGTGGTTAAAGAAATTACTTTGTGAAGAATTTCTCAGATTAGACACCAGTCGTATAATCATTTTTAAAATGAAGGCATTATAAACATGGCAAAATGACAACAAATGTTAAACATTAAGAGACTGTATGAAAGGAATGTACTGAAATGGGGAAGTGGGCTGAACCCTTGCTGAACTTTGGAAAAAAACACCCTTCCCTTTAATGTCTAAAAATAATATAACAGTTTTGCAATGGTACAGCACACTTTACTGTAATATCTAAATGAAAAAAATAGCCACCACTGTGCATTCACTAATCACTCATTAATTAAAAGATTCAAGTACATTTTGTATTTCTCAGAACTGACATAGTTCGACATCCTGGTAGCCTAGAGGGGAACTCCACATCAAAGTCTGTTTACAGGTCTTTGGGGAGAACTATTTCTCACTCGTTTAACCCATTTTCGCTCATATCCATTTTTGTGTCTCCAATTTGGATACACTTCGGACAACAATTTTGTAAAACATTTTCATGACAACACAATATTTCAGTGAAATTGTTTTTATTTTGTTTTTATTGTTCTGATATTTATTGGCATAATGAGGGGTTTTATATTTGAACATTTTTTTCTTTGTTTTGTGTCCTCCTTTCAATTTTGGAAGTGCAACAGTGTGGACTGAGCAGATGACAGGAAGGGAGGCAGACAGGGTGCAGAGGCATTCCAGCAGAACAAACACACATACTGTAGGACGTCAGTCCACACTGAGCTCCAGGGAAAAGCTTTTCAACAGGCAATATGAGACAGGAGCAACAATGGCAACAGTATCAGTTTTCTATAAAAGTACAAAGTTAACCCCATACAGTATGTGCAAAAAAATCTAAAGTTCAAACAGCATTGATATCTTTCACTTTCAAAGTCAGAATTTAAGAATCTATTAAATATAATTTGCTCTGTTTTCTCAGTATTAGCCATCTGGCTTGAAGAAGTTGTAAGCGCTGCATAGATGGTTTGTCAATCAGACACAGTATGGCCACAATGGATTAAGCTGTAAAAAAAAAAAATAGCAAAGGGAAAGAAACACCATTAAAGAGTAAAAGACAGAGCAGGAAGTCAGATCAGTTATTTTTGATGGACTTTGAATTGCCTCAACCCAAACACCAGCTAACCTTTTATGATGACTTTGGCCAGTGCCTCACTGTTGCCGATTTGGTTGGAGGCCACACATTTGTACGTTCCGCTGTCGCTCAGTTTAACGTGGGCTATCAGCAGCTTTCCATCCCTTGTGGTCTCTGCTCCTGGAGGCAGGCTCACCCTGCCCCCCCGGCTCCATTCAAAGTGAATGGGATGAGTGCCGTGGGCAAGGCACTGCAGGCGCAGGGCATCTCCGGGCTGGAGCCTAACCTGGTCGGGCAGGCAGGTGGCGTACGGGGGACCTGCATGAAGGAGAAGACAATTACTGTTGTTATGAGCAGTGACAATCTGGATGTACAATATGTGTTTATCATCTACGTTGTCGACTCACTCTCCACCTCCATTTGCGTGTATGCTTCACTGTAGCCATGAATGTTGGTAGCGTTACAGATGTATTGTCCTGAATCTTGGCGCCCCACACTGGTCAGTGTCAAAACTCCACCGACCACTGTGTGTTTCCATGGCAATGGTGCTCGCAGCTTGGACCAGGTGATGACAGGAAGAGGGGAACCTGGAAGGCGGAAGAGAAAGAGAGGATAAAGTGAAAAACAAGAAGTGAGAGCAGCACTGAGAGATATTGACACACACACACACTAGCATACTAAACATCTTACCACTGGCCTGACACTCCATTGTGACTGTACGTCCCTCCACCACTGTCATTTCTGCAGCGCCCACTGAAGCCACCGGTGCTCCCGGCTGCCCCTCAACAATAACCTCAACTTTGACTTCTGTCACCCCCTCATTGTTTTCAGCCTGGCAAATATAAACTCCTGAGTCCTCTGGATGCACTACAGGCCACTGAAGAAAGGAGAAGGCAATTATGTTCTGTATATTATCTTAAATTGTGGAAATAAATGAAAGGAGGCCTAGTACTTGTGCCTAGTGCATGTGTTCATATTTCACCTGTATTGTGTTGACATCATTTGTCTCCTTGGTAACCAGCTGCAGGGTGGAGCCTTGGCGTTTCCAGGTCAACGTGGGGCGTGGCCTGCCTGTGGCACGACACTCCACTGACACAGGGGAACCCATCCTGACCCGCAGGGGCCCGGCTGGTGTCAGGTGTACTTTAGGAGCATCTGACAGAGAGGACACACAGAGTGACAAATTAAACTAGGGCTGGGCAATATATTGATATTATATCAATATTGTAATATGAGACTAGATATCGTCTTAGATTTTGGATATCGTAATATCATGATATGACGTAAGTGTTGTCTTACTGGTTTTAAAGGCTGCATTACAGTAAAGTGATGTACTTTTCTGAACTTACCTGACTGTTCTAGCTGTTCTATTATTTGCCTTTTCCCCACTTAGACATTATATCTACATTACTGATGATTATTTATCTAAAATCCAAGTGTGAAGATGTTTTGTTAAAGCACCAATAGTCAACCCTAGAAAATCGCCGCAATATCGATATCGAGGTATTTGGTCAAGAATATCGTGAGATCAGATTTTCTCCCTATCGCCCAGCCCTACATTACCACCCTGCAATAGTCAACAGAATCGAATTAAACGGATCAACAGTTCAGGTACATTTCCAGGATAAAGCCTGCAACGCGCCAAGATGTCAGGCTTTGTTCCTCACCTCCCGCCCTCTGTGCGTTGCCGTTCTCAAACTCCGTTATTTTTGGGGAAACGACAACAAACTTTGAGCTAGGAAGCTACACTCTGAAAATGGCGTGTGTGCGAAAAACAAATTGGATCGTGCAACAATGCAGGCCTGCTTGGTTCTTTCAGGTAATGCTTGTAAGGATTTACAAAGAGCATGTTTGCGCTTTCACTCTCTTTTGGCTCCGTTTTTGGTCTCTATCAACTATTAAAGCTAAATGCTTCACTATGTTCACCAGCTATAGTCACTAACTGTGTCTGTGTGTCATTTGGTGCTGGGCGGGTAACGTTAGTTTAGGATACAGCTTAATAAATTACTCTGAAAACAACTGCCTGTTGCTACTGGAAAGTTAGCTATAAGATTGGTGAGGGTGAGCCTGAACAGTAAAGTTGCGGTCTGAACTAAATTGTGAACACAAGCTCACGTTTGACGTTCAGCGCAGCCGCGACAGTGCTGCGGCCTGCAGAGTTGGCTGCCACGCAGCGGTACTGGCCCTGGTTTTCAGGTCGGGCGTTGGCAACCGTCAGCACAGAGCCATCAGGACCAGTCTTAGCATTGGCTAGAAGGAAAAAGAAGAATTCACTGAAACTTCACAGATGGTGATACTGTATATGTACAATGATTACATGTTATCCTGACCTGGTAATGCTTGGTTATTGGCTCTCTTCCACTCCAGTTGGATTGGCTGTGCACCTCTTGCCACCTGGCATCTAAAGCTGGCAGACTCCCCTTGGCGCACAGTAGCAGTCCGGGGCTCCACTGAGACGACAGGAGCCTGACCAGCCACTGCACAGAAAGAGATCACTGGTGGTACCACACATACACACACACACACACACATGCAAGAACACATGCATGTAGAGTACAATGCAACTCTGTGAACCTTTAGACGGGTCTGGGTAAAATCCAGTGTAAACACACGCAGCCCCAAATCAAACACGCTGAGCAAATACACAGATTGAACAGAAGTGCTTTTTGATGACAAAGCAAAAAAGAATAATGCACAGAAATGAAATAAAATGATCTCAAAGATATTGTGTCAGAGAGGAATATTAAGATTTTACTTTTATATTATAGTATTACTTTTATATTATTATGTAAAAGGGCTGGTTTAACCAAATTACAAAAAATGGTAGCCATGCAGATTGTTTTGTTTTGATTTGCCCCGATGTTGAGATTACTACCTTATTTGTGGCACTCACAGCATTGAAAAATGACATTAAAAAAAGAAATGTCAGAAATGTCTACATTAGTCTGGATAATCAACAGAACATGCTTTTAACAGCTTCCAACTTCTATTTCTTAAGTAGAAACAGACAATGAGGTCCACAGATGATCCATAGTAATCAGGACACCGCTTCTAAAAGGACACTGCTGTTGAAGTCTATACATTTTTCATTTTGCTGTGTGAGCAAGTTTGTGTGACCCTTTTTAGAAAGTTTAAAAATAATATATATCTCTAACAGATGCTAAACAAATTAACAGAAAAGCTGTTACTCTGTTCAAAGTAAATCTGATTCATACCTGAACACAACAGAGAACACAGGATCAGAACCCCAGGTGAGAAATCCATGATGAACAGAGAACAGTCCCACTGTCTCCCCTGTGAACAAACTCTCTTTCACAGGGTCTGTCTCTTTTTCATACAATCACTTTCAACCTTTAACCCCTAACTTACCATTTACCCCTTAGCCTATTCAAACATTGTCCACAAGCGCTAGTCACGTATGAAACGTCACACTGGCATAACTGTTATTTTGCATTCTAATTTTTTATTCCAAAATTGGCTGGTGTGCCTGAATGATATCCGGTGACATTTCAATCGACATGCTGTTAAATGAATAATGCTAACAAATAACTCTGTCACTAATATTGCATGGACAGAAGTTTTTAGAAATACTGTATTGATCCCCAGGGGGACAGTGGGGCTGGACTTTGTGACTTTGCAATAATTTAAGTGTGTTAAACTACAGTACATGGAGACATTAATTACTTTGGTCTTCAGAATATTATTCTGCTTTCCAAGAAAATGATTTCCCTCCAGTCTGACACTCCTCCATGTGTCTGTATTGTATTGACCAGTGAGCCGACAGTGATAATTACCGGATGAAACAGAATTCAAAGGACTCTTAAAGTACAACTGTTCATGTTTTTATCCTGTTTTCTTGTCACTGAATTTGGGATGTTGGTGAGTAACCAGTTAAACTGGAGAATATTCAGAAATAATGCTTTAAAACATCCAAATGTAGGGAATTTGATCAAAACACCAAAGAACTATCAGAAATCACTGAAGAGAGATAAATCCCTATAATTTATCATCATAGTTTGTATCAATACTTTAATACAAAACACTGATTATTAGGCAGGTAAGAATTGACTGTAATTTTTTGCAGTCTAACAAAATGCAATAAAATGTCTTAATGGATTGCACAAGTAATTACATCTGTTAATGTAATGGAGTGTGGTTTTAACTAATTTAATAACAGGCCACTAAGACTCAGGATACTATGTAATTATTATTACATCATCATATATGTACATCGCATCCTGTCAATTCATAACCACTTTTATTTGAAGTTGTGTTTTTATTTTTTACATTTTTGACCAATGGAGGGGCGACTTGTTCCCTCTGTCAACTCATCCCCATGGTTAAATGACTCCACTCGCTGTTTTTGACGTATATGTCGGAGGGCTGAACAACAGTGGAATGCCACCAAGCTTCATGTTCACCGAATCTATTACAAAGAACTATTATCTGAATATAATAATATGGTTAAGGAGGCGAGGACATCTTACTTTTCTAACCTTACTTCTTCCAGCAAGCATAACGCCAAAATCCTTTTGGACACCAACATTGTCAATCCTGCTCCTCCTGAAGTGCCAGTGTTTTAAAGTAAGGACTGCAGTGACTTTCTATTTTTCTTTCAAAATAAGATCAGAGATGTCAGGAATAGCATCATCCCTTCTGCTACTGCATGTTCTGTTCATTCTACTTGGCCATCAATTTTGAATTGTTTTGCTCCTATTTCACTGCAAGAACTCACTGACATGGTGAGCAGTATGAAGTCTTCCTCGAGCCCGGTAGATGTTATACCAACTTCCTTATTTAAAAATGTCCTTGGGTCAGCTGTTGATCTATAATCAACAGCTCTCTGCAAACTGGTTGTGTCCCATCGTATTTTAAACATGCAGTTGTTCAGCCACTATTGAAGAAAACCAATCTGGATCTGTTTTTCTGTGTCACTTGATCCCTATTTCTCTGAAACTGCTGCCCTTTCTTGTGGGGTGCCTCAGGGCTTTGTGTTAGGTCCAATTTTATTAACGTTGTATATGCTTCCCCTAGGCCAGTGGTTTCCAACCTTTTTTCCTTGGCGCACCCCCTACTTATGTCTAAGAAAAGCTGTCTTCCTTTAAGGAACGGATGCATGGCGAACAATTTCTTGCAGCTTAATGAAGATAAGACCGAAGTCCTTATTGTTGCTCCGGATGCTACAGCCTCCGAGGTTGTTCAGCTTTTGGGGTCCCTTTCTTAAGCTGTACAGTCCAAACTCCGAAATTTTGGTGTTATATTTGAATAAACCTCTAAGTATATGTGCGCCTGCTCTACCCACTGTACCAACCCGGCCACCCCTCAGGTCTTCTAACCAGGGATTACTGGTGGTCCCACACACTCTTTTGAAAACTAAAGATGACCGTTCCTTTGAAGTGGTAGCTCCGACTCTGTGGAACGCCCTTCCTATTGACTTACATTCTGCAGTCTCGGTTGACGCTTTTAGAAAGCAGCTGAAGACACACTTGTTTCAACTCGCTTTCGTCACGTTTGTAATTTTGGGGTTTTACTTTTAATCTTTTACCTTTGTTGGTATTGTATTTGTTTTTGCTTTCTTATTTTCTGTTTTGGATCCTACTGTATCTTAACAAATGTTTATTGTGTGAAGCACTCTGTGACTGTCTGTAAAAGGTGCTATATCAAATATTATTATTATAGTAATAATAGTATTATTATTTTATAGCTATTACATTGTGTGGCACAATCAGATACTCCACCTCAGCAGCTCCTCCTGCAGATACATGATCAATACATTTAGATATAATCTTGTCTCAGTTTATCTGGTCTCAAGATTTGTTGACATTTACCATTGAATAATAACTTGAGGAAGGGAAAAACTGTTTCAATGCAGTTGCTCTGGTCAACACTAGAGGGCACAGATAAAACAAAAAAAACCACACATTGCATTGGTACAGTATGATCTAGAACGGAACATATCATAACTTCATGTGTGCACATGAGCACAATGCACTGAATCTGATCTCCTGGGTGAAAGTCTCTTTAGTTCCGCTGTTTCAAAAGCATTTAAGAAACATAATTACCTGTTAAAGCAATTTTGTATTTACATTCACATAAATAGAAACAAGCTCAAACCAGTTCTTGTCTGAAGCAAAGAAAAATTTAATAAGTGACAATGTTTTTTTATTCATTTTTGGTCATTATTTAAAGTTAAAAGAAAAAATACATAATAAAATTGTAGTTTAACATCTAAAAATGACTACATGCTTTATTTTTGTCATTTTTTTTTCTTCTTTTTTTAATTCTTTGAAATAAAATGATGAATCAGATTCAAGGCCACATACAGGCCCTAAACCTTTATACAGTGATACATGATTCACTGTAGGTGAAGCAGTACATTAAAAAAAGGTTCTTTCTGTCATTTATTTATCTTTTAAAAAACAAAAATAAAGAAAAATGGTGTGAGTAATAGTAAAAAGAAAAAAAAAGAAAGAAAGAGTTGTCAACACATTCGTAAAATGAAGGGGTTAAAAAGAACGTGTGGGAGAGATGTTAGAAAGGATCAGCATCACAAAGCAAAACAAAAGAAAGTTGCAGAGTTTTGGTAATGCTCTGTTTGGCTGGAGGTCTACAGTCTGGGTTGTATTAGTCGGAGGAGCAGGATTGGAAGGTGGAGCATCATCATGGAGGTTATGTAGTGCTTGCTTCCTGTTGCTCTGGGTGGGGGGGGGGGAGAGATGGGACGAGGAATCGCTGCTGTCCTGCCAGCCGTCATCACCCTACAGAAATAGACATTCAGAGTGGGATGTACAGGGTGTTAGCTGTAAAGGAACAAATATACCCTTAGATCCACTGACCCTGCCTATTTTGTTATATCCACTTTCACTGGATTTATATTTGATAATGATTATTCACAGAATTCTACGGTAGCCTGAATTCTGGAACGTCATGTAAATGAGAAAAATCCTTTATGTCTCATAACTGAAAAAAACACTTTCAGCAATTTATACATTTTTATGGTGAGGATAGTAGCAAACTTTTACCCACTAACACATTCACTACCAACAGAAAAACATGGACCAACATCCATCCTGTTGGAAGGTTTGGTCTGAATTCCTCTGTATTTTGCAAATTAAGTCTATGAATGAACACTTTGTTTCTTGCTCCTTTCTTACAGTTCTAGATATTCGACACATTATGCTATTAACCCGAAGCGGGGGGAATCATTGAGATAACTTTCTCATCACCTTACCCTAACCCCACCACAGTATTATCCCTTGACATATATTAAAAAGAATTGTGATTGTAATTTTGGTCAACCCCCCCCCCCTCCCAAAAAAAAATAGCTACACACCAACACCTAAACAAGGAAGGTGTATAGTCAAAAACAATCTAGTGTCCCGTTTCAGTTGGGGATGTAGTGCAGCATATGTAAGGGGAACAACATTAATAGGGTCTACAAAACGTGTCACACAAAACCACACACCTACACACATAAAGGTTGTTACCATGACTACTCAGATGGACAGTGTGTAACTATAGCAACAGTGTGTAACCACAGCTACTTACATGGACACAGAGAGGAGGGAAGGCAGTTCCTGCAGGCAGGTCCTCATAACCTCCCATCAGGAGTGTAACACGGAGCTGGGTATCCTCCTGTTGGCATACAGGGAACACACATTTTAATACTTCAACCAACATGCTGCCCTGCAGACAGGGCTGCTTTTAGGCATCTATGAGCTAGGTGGTCAACTAGGGTGGCATCAGCTGAAGGGGTACCAAAGAGTAGGAAGAATTGTTATTGTAACATCCAATTTACTTTTAAAAGTCAGTCCAATGTATTGCTACGCAACACATTCATTGTTAACCGATGGTCATCGGGAACCGTTTCATGATGGCTAAAGCTCACATTCATATCATGAATTCAAATGGCTACCTTCTTTTGATATTTCCATTTGTAGAATATTTCTGTTATGTGCCAAGTTGTCCTTTTATTCTTTAAATTATGACACTGTTCTTCATTAAGTGTAATGTTTCTTCCACATTCAGGGCTCCAGAACCCTATATTAGAACTCCCCTTCACTGAGGCCATTGACATGTGCTCTCTTGGCGTCGTGTTGGGGAACACGATGTTTGGTTCTTGTGGTGAGCAATCTACTAGCGCTCGCCGTCAGTGGATGCTCGGACTTTCTTTAACCTTTCAAAATCTTATTTCATCCTCCATTCTGCATTCATTCAACATTCTTATGTCTAAGATTAAACAGATACGTTAAAGTTAGTTATCTTTAAAGTCATCTTCTCCTTCTTTTAGACAAAAAAAAACAGGATTTATGTTGGCCACGGGAGGTATGTGTGTGTATGTACCTGAGTTTGGTGTGGCTGGGGAGTTGGCTTGGCTTGCCTGTGAAGATACACTGGCAGCGTCCACAGCTGTCTTCACAGCGTACCGGTTAGCTTCTTCCTGCAACTTTGCAACGTTCCTCTTATACCGAATCCTCTTGTTTCCAAACCAGTTGGCCACCTGGGAGAGTTACAGGTAAAAACAGAAGCAAGCCAGCAAATTCAGCTGGCTTCATTATACTAAACTATGTCCAAGTACTACAGTATACACGTGTGCTTTATCAGTTTCTACATGTTATGAATTCCTTTTTCCTAGTGCGTCTTTGACATTCTGACCTGAGAAACGGTGATAGAACACTTCCTGGCCAGGTCCTCCTTGGCCTCCTCACTGGGGTATGGGTTTGCCAGATGGGAGTAAAAATATGTATTCAAAATTTCGGCCGCCTGCTTGCTGAAGTTTCTTCGTTTCCGCCTGACAGAAAAAGAGCGATTTCGACAATTAACCATGAGCAAATACTCACAATGTTGTAAGTACACTGTCACACACACTGGAAGTAGGGCTGGGCAATATATCAATATTATATCGATATCGTGATAGGAGACTAGATATTGTCTTAGATTTTGGATATCGTAATATTGTGATAGGAGTGTTGTCTTTTCCTGGTTTTAAAGGCTGCATTACAGTAAAGTGATGTACTTTTCTGAACTTACCAGACTGTTCTAGCTGTTCTATTATTTGCCTTTTCCTCACTTAGACATTATGGCCACATGACTGATGATTATTTATCTAAAATCTAAGTATAAAGATATTTTGTTAAAGCACCAATTGTCAACCCTGGAATATCGCCGCAATATCGATATCGAGGTATTTGGTCAAGAATATCGTGATATCGGATTTTCTCCGTATCGCCCAGCCCTAACTGGAAGACACTGAAAGGTAAGAGGAGGCATCAAAATAAACCAGTGCAAAACCCACCTGGCATCCAGGAACCTGGAGCGTAGGATCATGACAGCTTCACATGTGCTCTGCTTTAGTTGCATCTGGATAGTGCTGAACTTGCGGTGGATGATTCCCACCATTCGCTCAATCTCTTTGGGCGAGATGGGCCGTGTACGGGACTGTTCCCTCAGCAGGTTCATCACGTGGTCGGTGAATTCATTGCATGCCTGTACCGGAGGAGGGGTGAGTAGATCAGGTATGAAGGTGAGGGAGAGGGACAAAGAAAGAATTCAAACAAACTCAAATCAACTTAAGCTTATCATAACCTTCTGGTTTTACATCCCACTCACTGCACCTCTGGCCAAAACGCTGGGGGGATCCATAACTTTCCTTCTCTGGCATCCCAAAACCAAAAGATTGTATTCAGAAAAACCTTCCAGTAGTCAGTCCTGAGTGGCTCAGTCATATGGAAAGCCGTCATAAAATAACACATCTATGACATGATGATTTCGTGACAGAGTAATACTTAATTGCGATGTAATTATTTTGTAATTATTACAATAAAAAAAAAAAATTATAATCATGAAGTGTCACAGTAGCTTTGCAGAAAATTGTCCAGCACTTCCTACTGTAAACCAATATCACACCTGTTGGTATTTCTCCAGCTCAGCGTGGTACATCCGTCGTATCTGAGCGAGCTTCTCTTTGTACTCGCTGTGTTCCACATTCCCCTCACTAGGTGACCCTCCGGCAGCCGCGGCAACCACTGCCGCCGCTGCAGAGGCCCCGCTCCTCTCTGGACCCGCAACCCCCTCCGCTAACAGCATGTTGTCCAGTCGCAGGAATTGAGGGTCCGGGCTGTCTTCTTCTTGGACGCCTCGGATGCTCAGGGCTGTGCAGATGGATGGAAACAGTCACAAACGCATCAGGTGTGATTTTCACTTAACATACTCACCTACCGCTGTACTTAATTCGCAATGCTGACAGCATTACCATTTTGAATATACTGCCATCATATACTGACAACTACTATCGTTTAAATTCAGAGTTTAATGCTTTATATGTTCAAAATGTGGAGCATCTTTTAATCTGTGGCATTGGGAAAGAACAGAGACAAAGAGTGAAAAGAGCTGAGGAAAATTGAATGCACACTAATACCTAATACCTTTGTATATCCTGCTTATGTAACACTGAAATGTTCAGCTATGTAGAACTAGAAAAACAGGATGCACAAGCATAAGTTAGAACGACTACATGATATTCACTCACACTTTTAAAGCCCATGTTGCAAGTTTAATTTTCCAACGAATTTGTGGTAATTGCTTGTTGGTAATAAACATTTAAACTGGTATTCATGTATTTGATGTTGTTAGGTATCACAAAACAGAATATAACACGAAAAAGTAGGTACTATTTTACAGCGGTTTGTCTTTCCCCCACAATGCATTGCATGACGTCACGTTGGGGAGACGGCAGGCGAAAGTCCCGTCTCGGTTCACTGTCCCGGTCCCGGTTTCTGCCACTGATCTGGCAAAATATGGCTTTTGGTCTCGACCGAGTAAATGTGTCTTTATTATGTGAATAATATTGGGGGGGAAGTGAAAGGCAGCTTGGACGGGGATGCTATTCGGCTTTTCACAAGTTTAAACAGCTAGCTAACGATACGCCGACGTTTGCTAACGTTAGCGCAGCGTTAGGTTAGACTGCTAGTTAAATACCGGTATTACAACTGTTTTCGGAGCTGCGTCCACGTTGTCAACACAAGACGTGGCGTTAGTGCTCCTTTTGTATCATACTTTTATTGAATGAAATATTAAGCTTCGCTCCTACGAAATAGGTGTTTTTTTGTAACATTACACACAAAGCTAACTGGCTATAGTTAACCTGTACGTATGCTAGCGGGATTAGCTAACGTTGCATAGCCAGCCAGCAACTTCGGCAATCGGCAGTAACGTTAGTTTCGGCGAGCTAACCGCAACAGTATGTCGCCCACAATCAACCTCTGCTGTTAAAAGCAGTCAATCTGCAGTGATGTTTTGAAATGGAGACACATGGATGTGTTAGCTGTCGAGGTTAGCTCGCCGAAGCTGCTTGCTGGCTATGCAACGTTAGCTAATGTCCGCTAGCATACGTACAGGCTAACTATAGCCAGTTAGCTTTGTGTGTAACTAACTAACTAACAAAACCATCTCGTAGGAGCCGAAGTTTAACGTTCATTCAATAAAGTTATGGTACAAAGGAACCAACGCCACAAGTCTTATGTTGACAACGTGGACGCAGATATAAAACTCGAAGGCACTCGTAATATTTACCTAGCCGGCTAGGCTAATGCGTGCGCGCTTAACGTTAAGGCCGGCGTAGCGCGTTAGCTAGCTGTCTAAACTTGTGAAAAGCTGAACAGCATCCCCGTCCAAGTAATAAATAAACACCAGGCAAATATGTTGTTACTGGAGCTAGTAGGCTACCATCAAAACGTGAGATATCTAATCATGATATCAATCATATCTATGTGTTTACAACCATCGGGGGATTTCACAGGTGGGACTGGCAAGTTAGCACATAGCTAGCATGATGCCTTGTATTTTCTAGATCTAGATAAGTTTAGCGGTACTTATCTGAACTAACGACATGATCACTGTCAATAGATATAAATAAAACATTGACTTTCACTTGGTGCTATTCACGGACCGTAAAAAACCCTCTTCCTCATCCCAGTCAGTCACCATAGTTACAGTACCAGGCTGATACACGTCTCCCCAACGTGACGTCATCACCGAATTGCGGAAAAAAAACACTAATACCAAGCTGCTTCCAAATATTGTACTTCTTTCATTATGTCAAACTCAAATTTCCTAATAGATATTTACACAGCTTCTTTGCAGTTTTCATCTTCATTTTTTTAAATATTATTTTAATAAATGCTGCATTACGATTTGAAGATTGGATTGGATTCACAGCATTACTATGTTTGTGCACATATTAATGCTGTGAATCCAATCTGTGATAAAGAAATGAAAAGAATCACAGAAAACAAGGTGCTAGAAAAACATGTTTTTTTAGTTTGTTTTTTCTCTTTTCTTTTATGTAAACATTTGCAAATTTATGTATGTGTGTGTGTGTGTGTGTTTGGTTCCCTTCACAGCCAGCAGAGAGCACTAGCTCACAATACAAGATCCACAACAAACATATTTCCACTCTATATTTTGATTATTTTATTTTGCTCCTTACTCAAATTTTTGTCTGAAATGTCCAATAACAGCATGTCCTAACACAAGGTTGAAAATCATTTTCCATAAAAGTATCAATGATCTGCTAGGCGCTCGAGAAACAAGCCAACGTTTTTAATCTTATATGTCCTAGAGACAATTGGCTGGTCTCATGTAGCAACAGCTGGCTAATGGCCTTAAAGGTCCTATGACATGCTGCTTTTTGGATGATTTTATATAGGCCTCAGCGGTCTCCTAATACTGTATCTGAAGTCTCTTTCCCAAAATTCAGCCTTGGTGTAGAATTACAGCCACTAGAGCCAGTCCCACAATGAGCTTTCCTTAGTATGTGCCATTTCTGTGTCTGTAGCTATTGAGGAGGAGGGCGGGGGCAAGGTGGAGGGTGGGGGTGTGGCTTTGACCAACTGCCACTTTGCTCGTTTGCAAGCCGTGATGTCTCTCTCTTTCTCATGGGCGGGCCAAAATTTCTGGGCGGACAAAGCAGAGAAAGGTGAGGTAACCTTTCCCCTTATGACATCATATAGGGAAGATTCCAGATTGGCCCATCTGAGTTTTCATTTTCTCAAAAGGCAGAGCAGGATACCCAGGGCTCGGTTTACACCTATCTCCATTTCTATCCACTGGGGGACCATAGGCAGGCTGGAGGAACTCATATTAATGTTAAAAAACCTCATACATTTTCATGCCATGGGACCTTTAAGGTGGTAATGATAAAACCTCAGAGAAACTATTGTTTAATAGCCCAGGAAGAGCTGTCAATATAAATACTGGATGACAGAAGACGTTTGTTGGAGACAGTGAGGAAATCAGGTCTTAAGTGGTGTCTGTATACTGGGGCAATTGGAGTGCGAGAGAAAAAGAAGAGGCTTCGACAGAGAGACACATCAAAAAACACTGCCATGAGGGATGTTTACAAAAGGAAGAACAGTAGCTACTGTTATGGTAGTGATGCCAGCTTTTCTTGGCATCCCCATGCCAAGGAAAATCAACCACACATACCATAAGCTTCCTTGTACACACACACACACACACACACACACACACACACACACACACGTACACACACACACACACACAGCTGTTAATTAACGCCAGCTCTTAAGGAGCGACTAAAGACCCAGTGAAAAATTAGGGCTCATTTGAGAGGTCGTTAATTTGCACAGCTATGCAAATTAGGTGGCAATTACAAGGTAGTTCCAGAGATCACATTCATAATCTCGCAACGAGGGCGATGACAGCCTGTGCATCTGGCTAACAAAATCCAGACAGACACATCTATAAACTAACAATCTGTGATGGCCTCTTATTTTGCCAAGACTTACTAGTCATTTCCCAAACCATATTAGAGAACAGTAATATGGTTATTATGTGAAATATGGATGTCATATTACATCCAAATATGACTATACTGCACTTAACACACTGATGTGCCAGATTAACCGGATTACGGTACAATCCAACAACTCTCATGTAGCACCTGTGTGAGTGTTCCATGACGACGGATCACACACTATAAAGAAGATCCACCTGTTTCTCAGAAGTAAGGACAAAGAGGGATAATTACCAGTTTACAGAAAAGCACTTCTCCACATCTGCATTCCCCTTTTGCTATCTTTCTTCGTTTATACATCCAACAACCCAACCCCTCTCTTTTGCGGGATCATGTTTCCCTAATTTCAATTTCTCTTTTTTACTTCTCTGGAAAGTCATCTTGTGTCATGCTAAAACACATTCTGAGATAACATATTTGTGTAAAGTTGAAAATCAAAGGACAATTAAAGTTGGAAAAAAATAGGTGGCCGGGTTGGATCTGTGGGTAGAGCCGGTGCACATATACTGAGAGGTTTATGCCTCGACGCAGAGATCGAGGGTTCAAATCCAACCTGTGACAATTTCCTGCATGTTTTCCCCCTTTCTCACCTAGCTGTCCTGTCAAATTTAAAGGTGGAAAAGCCCCCAAAAAAATGTTGGAAAAGAGGGGGTTGAAAGAAACCTACATGTGAGAAACAACAAGGTCAAAAAGGGAATTTCATTTACTAACAGTAACGTTTACATTAGGTTTATTAGGTGTACTGAGAGGTGTTTATTTCGTCCACCCCATTTTTATCAGGGTAGAGGCCACACCCCTCAGTATAATGAAACAAGATTCAACAGCACCAAACTACAGCCAACAAAAGGACCATTTAGTTGAATCAACACCTCTAAAATGGTTTCAACAAAAACGGAACAGTATTACATGATTTCATGAAGGTAGGATTGACTGCAGTACGGTTGTATTAGACTGCCTCTGTTTTAATTGGATGCACCTAATAAAATGGCAACTGAGTGTATAAGAAAATAGTAAAAAGCGGGAAAGACAGCAGCAGAGTGGATGAGAGAAAAGCAAAGACAAGTATGTTCAAAGAGGGACGGGCCTCATTACTGTTAATTACTTGGTAATTAGTCCAGAGTTTGGGCCAGCCTTCCAGATTGCCCAGTGACTAACACACACGCTCACACACAATTCACAGGATAAAGAGATGAGCTGCAGTCCATGACGCCTTGTGGACCAGAGCGAGTAAATCCAGCTTTGTGAGCCCAGTTGGGTGGCAAACTGTCCCCCACTGAGAATCTGTTTGTGGTGAAGGCTGACAGGACTCCGGGGTCTGGAGATTATCAACTGTCTGCCAATCCATGAAACACACCCATTACTGCCTCTCCCTCCAACTCATCCATCAATCTGTCCCTCCAATGCTCTTGTCATTTGTTATGTTTTCTTACTTCTTGCTTTGCCACTGTACTATTTTGTGCGTTGTAACGCTCTTAAAAATTCCCAGAAAATTTGGATAGCAGAGAAGTGGGCAGACATATCCAGAGAAGGATGCAGGGAGCATAGATACAAAACAGTTTGAAATCTATGGCAGGGAGCCCATAGCACAATAAAACAGCAGTGCTTTGAACTGTTGCTGTCATGTGAGGAGTTATTTTTAATGGTTCTTATTTGGGACAGAGATGAAGAGAACGAGACACTGACAGCAGAAAGAGGGAGGCAGCACGAGTTCGGTCGAGGCAAAGAGAGAGAGAGAGAGAGAGAGAGAGAGAGAGAGAGAGAGAGAGAGAGAGAGAGAAACAATATGTTCTAAAATTCCACAATAATTTAGATACGGAGACAGTCTGGAAGCCCCAAATCAGTGTGAAGGAGCAACAACATACCAATGGAAAATGTAATGAAAAATAAATCAAGCTACTGACCAAGGATTCAAAACACATTTAGCCATTTATACCAGATTATAACTTCAAGTTAGCCTGGGAACTCGACAAATCTGGGGGTTTTATTTGCTCTGGCAGAGACGCCTGGGCCGCCTCTCGTTCAGACAGATTTCCAGCCGACCAGGCCCAGGCCGGGCCAATCACAACCGTTTATCTCATATTAGGGTTGCACGATATTGACAACATATGATATTGCGATACCGATTATGAATGTTGCGATATCGATATTCATTTTGATATTTTTAAACTTAATGTCAAATTACAAAAATGATGGGAAAACGCATCAAAATAGATTCATAACAAATACAACACAAGGTTTATTTCAACTGACAATCATATTGGACTGGTACAACATGAATAAATAAATAAGGACCATGTCTACTGAACAGGACAGGTTTTACTGGTTGTACAGCATAAAATAAATAAAGAGAACAGGACACAACTTTTCTTTCGCTTCTCTGATTCGTTCCGTGTTGTTGTCTCTATCTATTTCTTCACTTACACTGTCACTCTGTCGAAATATGCACACACTTGGTACGCTCCATAGGGTTTGTCACGTAGTGGACCCGTGCGCTGACGAGCACGAACATGTGCAAGTGGTATGGTAACTTGGCCAATGAAACATGATCACTATAGCGTTTCAAGCGGGCTCTAAATCAAAACACAACTAAGCCACACAGCCAACGGACGGGACGCAGCGCTCCACAAAATAAACAAAATATTGCATACTTATGGCGACACTTTCACTATAATATTGCGCAACGTGATATTGCGATAACGATATTGAGTCGATATATCGCGCACCCCTATCTCACATGGGGCAGGTTTAATATGACGATGCACGTTACGCAAACTACGTGATCATTTTTGGCTTGTTTAGTTCCTTCATTACAATGACTTTATTTACTATAAATTTATTTTGAGTCAATCCTACATGCTGCTGTAAATACTCACTAGAGCACCAAATGTGTATTAATCCAAGCTGAAAATAGTGCCCCACAAATGCACTATTTACGTGTTTGAGTAACTTTTGGCAAAAACTACAGTGCCCAGCTGCTGGGAAATTACTGAGATAGCAAAAAATAATAAATGAAACCTTGTTTGTGACCTGTTTTTAAAGATGTAGGCTTATGTCTTCAGTAGGAACAAATGGGCTTGGGGCTGAATGCCACAGAGAGAAATCAGAAAGTACTGACACTGAAACATTGCTGATTTTGACGTTTTCATGGGATTTGTTGACAGTAAAAGCTATAGAACAATACCAGCCTTACCTTTTGATCATCTTTACAATTAAGAAGAGGGAGATTTCTGGCTGAGAGGGTCAGCAGTCAACGTTCCCACCTTCATAACAAAGCTAAGCACTGACTGAAATGCATGAAACCAAGATCAGAGCACATTGCCCGTGTGCACCCATTCACACCAAAAGGCAAAGATCGGCTCTTTCTGAGTCAAAGCTGTGGTGTGAGAAATGTACAACTGAGCTAAAAAAGGCTGGCAAATGCAACTCGGTGATTGATTCTGTAAATTCAGGCTGTTAAGAGTTTGAAAAAGCTGAATGACAGTGAGTAGGTGAGACAAGTAGTTGCCTTGGAAACTCTATAGCAGGAGGGGTCCTGCTGCCAACCTCAGGGTTCCCGTTTCCAAGCTGTGTGAATGAAATGAGGTAATAACAAGGACTGCTTTGTAGCTCACACTTCTCTCGGTTTTGTGTGTGAAAGAGTTCGCCACTCAAAAGCCAAGGAAAGATGATTTCCTTCCAGGTAAAACACAAATGTGGGCCCTTTACTGTAAATTCAAATGCTGCATCAGTGGGGTGGGATTGAATGTCAGGATCGAATATTTAGGTATAAAATATTTATAACAACCACCCTGCTACTATTCAGTTTATGCGGCTGGCACACATTCCTAATGTTAACAACCCAGACTACTGGGATAAACCAGACTACAGCGTAGTTTCATCAGATGTAGGCGCTATAGGCTACACATGGCTGTAATCTGCCAGTAAACAGAGTAGAAGTAGTAGAGGTTGCTAACCGAAAACTTAACAAAACAAGTCGCCTTGGCCATCTAACCGCATTTAACACCATCTACGAGACAAAAAAAGGAGAGAGGTCTTTAGGAATTTGGCTCAATTTAGCAAGTTCTAATTGTTCTTCCATGTGTTTCATGCTGTCCAGAGACAAATACACAGTATGGGAGTATCCGGGAAGATGCCGACAGCAGTGACAGCTGATCAGTCAGGGTTAAAAGTTCGCAACGTCAGAACTTATTCAGCAAAGGCGATTTATCAGATTTTGCTATTTCCATCTAGCTAATCTAATTCAATACTTCAAAATGCACGAGTAAAAAGAAACACTACTACAGGTGCGTTATCATAATCCTTTCTCCTGAAAATGCTACAAGCCTGAAGTTCAAAATAATGTATGTGAAGTGTAGGGTTATCCTGAACTACAAACATGGATGCACTGAAAGAGTAAAAAAAAATCCTTATCAGCATGCAAAGCTGTTTCTTCGCTGGCTGATGTGAATAAAGACCAGGAAGCAAATGGACAACTTACCTGTCCTTTCTTTGATCTCACACAGGACACTGAAGAGGGCGGGCTTCATTCTGTGGCAGTTCAAAGCGTGCTTCCTTTTATGGAAAATGAAAGACAGGGAGACAGAGATTGTGAATTACAAACCATTCTTTAGTAGACGTTATGCACTGACATCCATCAACAACGGTCATGTAGACACATTGCATTTTAGTGCTGAACAGACTGGATTCAGATGAGTGAGTACGCAACCAGACCTGTTCAAGCCTTTGACTGAAAACCAGCCTGATCACATACTGTAGCTGTCTAACTCACCTGGACTTAGTCACCTTAGTGAAGAAAACAAGAGAACAGATTGAATGCACAATCATGCAGAAACTTTGAAAAAGTCTGGTGTCCACATGCAAAAGGGATGGCACAAATAGTCTATATTGCAATATAATGTCACACTGTTTTCTACAATGCAATATTGATAATCTGACACCAGTATTGTGACACTTTTTGTTACATTCCTGGGGCATGGATATTTTATTCTTTTCCTGCATACATTTGATCTGAAATGTGCTGTTTTCTGGCAGTTTTTTTGGCCAGTTTATGACTATTTGAATGTGTTGCTTGTAAAACCTCAGTGCAACTCGGTATGGGATGTTTTATCTCAGCTTGTTATAAAACTTATAAAACTTGTATGTAACACAAATGTGAAACACTTAGCACAAGATCAGGAGAGGAAGAAAGACAGACAATGCATTACAGTAATAACAAGTATTAACAAAGGACAAAAAATTGTGGCTGGACTAATATAAACTATGCTTATCTGTCTGTTCTCCTTTTAAAGGGTATACTAATAATAATATCAGGGGTAACACAAATCCTAACCTGGATTTTTTTTTGTAGCACATATAATGTGATTTTATTTGGTTTTACTGTGTATCACAGTATTGCTGGTGTGTAATACGGTAGTATTGTATGGTGAGTTACAAGAACTGGGCAATATGATTGAAATGATCACAATATTAATAAGAAAGCTTTCCCCTATCAGTGTGTATAGCGATATTGCAAATGTAAGAAAATCACATATACAATAATCCAAGTGATGCTAAAACCAGTGAACTGGATTCCACTGTTAAACTTTAATCCAAAATCTTCATATGTACGACTCATTTTGTTAATTCTAATTTGTGGGATGATAAACATGATAAACACTGAATAACACTGAAGAATTACCCAGCCCTATGAGTTACTGTGTGATTTCACGACCCTAGTATGGAGTGCCATCAGTGCCGTCAGCTTTATATTGAGTGCTGTTGATAAGGCCTGTGGGGTGAAAGGTGGTGATGCACAGCTGGAGAGGGGGCACCAACATTCCAGCAGTACTGTGCATGTGTGGGGGGGTGTTATTACAGTGTATTACAGTGTGTTATGTGTGTGTAAGACCATGCACGCTTGTGGGGATACTGTGTTGATGATTGCCTGTGCAGACCCAAATCCAACTCTTAAAACATGTTCTGCCTTCTATCAGGCCTTATCTCGTCATGTTATTACCTGGCCTGGGCCTCATCCAGACTCTCATCTGTGATGACCATGATCTGCTGGAGGATGTCACCAATGTCCTGCTGCTGCGGCTGACCGAGGTTGTGATGTTTCCTTATGTTGTCAGGATCACCCACATCCTCATGAGACAGTCCAGTTAGTCCAATATGACCCAACATCATGCGGGCCTGGTCCTCCATCTCTACAATGTGGCTCTTATTGTGGAGGGAGAGATGGGAGGAGGAGGATCACTACAAAAGGGGTTTCCTTCTCCAACTTTCAGCACTTTGAAAAACGAGAGGTTGAAAAGTTTCCCATAAAAAACATACAGGGCTCAAAACTGAGAGAAGTGTTGCCTCCGCCGGAGCTGCCTGCTTGTCTTGGTCTGAGTAACAAAGGAAAAGAGACAGAAGTGCAGCAACCTTAGCATTTAGGCTACTTATCTGAAGAAAACGAGAAAACGCTACAAAACTAGTGCTCTAGAAACTGTGGTTCTTCTTTGGCATGGGAGGGTACGCCTCACAAAATATCCCCCTTTAGTAAGATACTGTTTTTTTTTTTTTTTTTTAATGGAGTAGCCTGACGCGCGTACTACGTCTTTTCTTCCCCTAAAAAAGACGCCAGAAAGGCTCCAGACAATTACCAAAACTGGCTCGTTACTAAGCTCGTTCCGTTTTAAAGAGGCTGTTCTGCTCTTGCGTGTTAAATAATGGTCTGAACGGTGCTATAGCTATATCTAATGACCCGGGAGCCCCTTTGATGTCGTCGTCTCCGCCTGCTCTCCTTTTATCCATGAGTCCCCGTAACGTTATAGGCTACTGCTCGGTAATTAAAAGTGAGAACCAACACGGTCACCGAAAAGACGGTCCAGGAAAGATATTCCCGAGGGACTTGATCTATCTGGTTCCGTCCACGGCCCACACAGCCAGGTTTGTACCCTTTAGTTTTTGCTTATTGCTGTTTTCTTTCCGTGTACGGCTGTTGTCCCACTCCTCCCAGAAAAACACCACGGCACGGACTGAGCAATGCCGTCCTATATCAAAATACACAGGATGAGAAAAGACTACTTCCGCTCAAACATTTCAGACTAATACACCTTAGCGTCGATAACCCGATTAAAGGCGTATGATGACTATTGAATCAATAGTCAAGCCATGTTTTATATCCATCCAAAGATTTTTTTTTACAGCACAGGCCTATATGCAAAATGCCAAAACACACACATATCCAATCAATGGTGCTGTCAGACTGTGTTTTTGGAACAGATGACAAACCTTCTGAATGTCCTTCTGAAGGGGCTGGTAGCATTTGTTATAGGCCTGTGTTTTACATTTGGTGCCAGTCTCCCTCTGGATCTATGGCCTTTTTTTCTACTGGTTAGCACCTGGCAATGGCAAAAATACTATGTCGTAATAATACCATCCATCGATCCATTTAGACTGCATCTTGTGACGGGTAATCTTATTTATCTGGACATGTATTGCATCTGTTATCTAATTCAGTAGCCTCATCTGTATTGTGAAAATGTTAAGCCTATATGTTGTACAATGTGAAATGTGTCTGACAGAGCAGAGCCCCTAAAAGACAGGAGGTGTGTGGAGTCTTTCACAGACTTGTCCTGGAGATGAACAGCAACATGATTGTAACGCGTGCTTGAATAACATGGTCACTGAGAATCCAAAAAGCTGCAGAACATTTATAAAACTCCAAATGTATCAAGCATTATCTAGAATGATGTTTGCCTTGCAGAATCAGTTAACCTACACATACATGAAAAAGTGGTTTTAAAATGGCTAAAGAGTCAGATTAAAGCGTTTTAGTACTTTTATTTTGAAAGCAACTGTGATTAAATTCCGGCCTCTTTCTGGCTTTTTCTGGTTCCCTTGACGCAGCTCTCCATCAGTATGTCGGCGGGCTCTGGGGAATTCTGCAGTTTGATTTGAAACCGCGAGGAGGCCATCATTTCACCATGGAAACAATGTTGTTGTTGATGTTGATGCCATCAATACTAAGTGTGTGTGTGTGTGTGTGTGTGTGTGTGTGTGTGTGTGTGTGTGTGTGTGTGCGCGCGCGCGCGTGCGTGTGTTAGGACGTCCTATAGCCTACCTAAAGGTACTCTGTTCCCAGCAGAGAAGGCATATTGGTGCAGTGAGGTCATCGTACTGTATAGTATTGTCTGTAATTAAATTATATTAATGTAAGACGCTATATTTCATTGCCCCCCCCCCAACTACCTCAGTAGGCTACACATATCAAGCTCTGGGTAAGCCCTGTGTGTGGTGATGGCCAGGATATATAGTGTGTTGTGTTTTTTCCTGCTCAATTCAGTGTGATTGAGACTGCAGTATGTGATTGTTTGCACATGAGCCAAATGCATGTGTGTGTGTCAACTGCTGTCACTCTAGATAGGAGGCTGACTTGATGAAAAAGATGAATGAATCCCCCAGCATAGTGGGAAGTACCAGAGCGTATGGACATGCTCTCTCTTAAACTCAGTCTATCACTCTCATATTTACTACCACTCACACACAGGCAGCTGCGTGCACCCCCAACAAGCAGACACAGACGTGCAGGCATTCAGACACGCACAGACGCAGTCACTAGCAATTTGCCTCTTCTCCCTTTTGTTTTAGTCCCAGTAGATTACAGCTGGCTCATTCTCATTAATTGGCCAATCAGCTAATAAAGCTAAATGCTCCCAATAAACACTGATTTCTATTTTTTACCGAGATGGAACAGTCCACCCGCTCCAGCCCTACCCCCTACAACCGCCCCCTGTGGTCTGCTCTGCATGTTGCCATGCCAACAGGGACCTGAGCACCTCTGGATGCTCTACTCGATTGTCTTTTTCTCAGATTTCACACATGTAGGCCTATGTACACAACATTAGAGTTGGTTAAGAGGAGTGTCTGTCTGTTATGAGTGTGTATTGTTTGTAGTTATCAAAGGGCCTTATTCCTAATGTGTGTGTGTGTGTGTGTGTGTGTGTGTGTGTGTGTGTGTGTGTGTGTGTGTGTGTGTGTGTGTGTGTGTGTGTGTGTGTGTGTGTGTGTGTGTGTGTGTGTGTGTGCACACAATGTCCTTAATGCTTTCTGTCTCCCTTTCCAGACTGTGGCACTTAGCTCAATGCCCAGTGGAACATTTAAAGAGGCCTAAGCATTTGATTTAAAATGCTAAGCCATTTCATAAAACAGCAACAACTAATCAGTCAGCAGTAAATAGTGCGTTTGTTGGAGACAATTTTCAACACATTTGCTTTAGTGAGTAGCCTATTGCAGCAGGACGGTTTCTGTGGGATGGATTCAAAATAGCCTACTCTGCAGTGCATGTTCATGTCAATGAAGGAGCATGTCAGTGCATTACTGTGGCTCATTGATGTGTTTTAGGCTTTGGCTTCACATAAAACACCGTAATTGTTAGTAGGATCGATTAATTCTTGGTTTTGGTCTTTAGATGGGTAACCAGAAGTGTGTGCGTGCATAGTTTTTATTACCAGTCTTGCCTCACATCTTTTCCTTGCCCCTTTTAAAATCCCACTGTTACCTACAATTCATCCCTTCTTTATCTCTCATTCCCTGTTACCGACCTCCTGTCACTCTTTTTCATTACCCTCCCCTCTCTCCTCTCCTCCACCTGAGTCTGCCCTGCCCACCCTCATTTTCATGTAAATGAGAATCGATCCTTCTCTCAGCACCCCTCTGTCCACACCTTGTTATAGGCCAATCTGCAGTAGCCTATAGCCTGCGTTTGTGAACGAGCTAAGATAGGCTAAATGTTTATTTCTTCCTTTTAGTTTTTGGGTACACGAACAACACACACCCCCAAAAACCCAAGAATATCAAATATAACCGCAAGTGTACACATTTAACAATAAAAAAAAAGCATTTTAAGTGTATTGTGTTAAATTGGACAACAGACCGTTTGTCTGGCTGTTGCAATGCTGCCATCTTGCGTTCAGACTCCAGTCGGCATGTAATGCTGACGTCTTGCCCTGTGGTTTGATGGGAGTCGGAGTCAGAAAGGATTCAGTAGCCTACTTCCTGCTTTAAAGAGGAACACCAAGATATTCCGGCTGTTGACTGAAAAGTTGTTCTCCTGCCAGCAGTCTCACCTCGAAGAGGCAGAAGTGAATAAGACAGAGTAAGTATGTATTTTGAATTAGTGTATTAGTCGACTCACGAAACAAAGGCAATTAAGCTCATTTTGTAAAAGAAGCAACGAAGTTTTGTCAATGGAACAGTCGCTACTATTGAGGTAAGCTCGGCGTGTCATGTAACGCAAAGTTCTTGGAAAATTACTCGAAACCAGCCTTTATTAATAATTTACTCGGGTTTTCTTATAAATGACTCAGTTACAATACAAGTCAATTTTTCAGGCAAGATAGAAGTGTAATAACGCGAATACGTCAAAGTTGTTGGTAGAGCAAAACTGTCAAAGCTCAGCCGCCGATAGTCTACCTGCATCTAGCTACCTGGTATTGATTTCCCACCCCGATACCAAAATAGAGTTCAAACAATAAGGTTTAGCTAAGTAGTAGGCTATGTGTAAGAAAGTAAATCAATAAGCTTCCAAACATCTGTCATCTTTACATGTCACACTTAAAAAGGTTAAAATTCATTAGTTTCTGGCGTTTGAACATTGTGTTCATACAAAATCCCCACTCATAATTTCTGGTTTTAGCTTCATCCTGGATTTTTTTCTTTCTGTGAAAACAGTTTCTGTGCATTTGATAATCATGCCAAATTAAAGCATAACGGGTCAAAACAAGAGCAGATATCTCTTAATTTTTTTTACAGGAGTCAAAAAACAAAAGCCACTGCTACAGCAACCACTTTTACTTTTACTGATGATATATCAAGAGATTAGGGCTGTGCTCGATTGAAGAAATTCTTAGTCAACTAATACTCATTCAATTGTATCGACTAATTGATTAGTTGATTTAATCGGCAGATCTGTAAATCTGAGTTTCTCCGCAAAGAGTCATGCAAAAGCACCATTTTAATTCTTGTGTTTACCAGAGATGTGCTCGTACGTTTCTTGGAAATAAGTCATGGAGCATGAAAAAGCATAAAACATGACTAATCGACTAAAGAAATCTAAGTTGACTAAGACCAAAACGACCGATTAGTCGACTAATCGACTAAGAGGGAGCAGTCCTACAAGAGACGACATTAATTTGTCTACCAGGTCCATCAGAGTCGAATTTTGCCATACCATAAATTCTGTGGTAGCTATCCCTTTTATGTATTACACCATTGTGGGCAATGTTACAAATCAATAAGAAGAAATTCTTAAGATTTTCATATGATTTCTACATAAATACAATTTAGTAGGCTACTTTAATTTCTCTTGTAATTTTCTGAATTTGCCAAAAGCAGACACTCTTGCCTGTTTATTTTACAGAATGTCAGCAACAGTTTTGTATTACTATGAATATTTTTTTTATATACAATTACATATACATTGATAGAGGATTTTATCCATATTAACCATCCCTATTTGTACCAGAATAGGAGCACTTAGTAAAAGAACATTTTAAATCTAAAAGCGTCTCATAAAAAAGGAAATGCAAAACTTCTCCAGATGAACTACCACTTCACTGCTGTAGTTGGGGATGAATTCTTGAATGGTTTCTTTCTGTCCTTGGAGATAGAGATAACATGTCTGTTTAGACTCATTGGGATCTTTATGTCCTAGACAATATAGCTTAGGGATAGCATGAATTCTTAGACTTGGTCACATGGACACAGAAAATTGGTTCACAATACCAATCTGTTGCAGAGAACATTCTTACACACACACACACGCACACACACAATAAATTACAGATGACAATCTCTGTTACCACAGTAGTGTACTTTTCTTTCTTTTTTTAAAAACCTCTGTCAAATGAGAGGACCAACAAAATGTAACATATGTTTGCTTTCACCATTAAAACACAAAATAGCCTTGTCATGCTTGTTAACTTAACTTTTTTCTTTTTCTTTTCGTCAGATGTCTTTGATGGAGCGTGGGGTAGTCCGGCCAGTTACAGCAGTGGCGTGGACCTCCAACAGCAGCACCTGCCCCAAAGATTTCACTCTGGTATATATGCTTTTTATACTAGATATAGATTTTTATAGACATAGGTTGATAACAATATGTCAGCAGGATCAAATACTTAGAAAATGGCACGACCTTCAGCATCAGAGTTCAATCACATATTGTTGGAAATGTTAAGTAGGACAGTTTTGAGTGTTTTGGTGAGCTGGAATCTGACCTTCAAAAAACGGAGTAGTTGTCAATTGACTGTAAACTAGCTTCTGGAATAAATAAAAAAGGATGTTGTGTAGCTACTGAGTTTGTAAAGGTCTACTTTATGTGGGTGTCTTGGACACTATAATGAATAACACTCTGACCAACTACTTTTTACTAATATATATATATATATATATATATATATATATATATATATATATATACACACTTCAGATACTCCATGTATATACTCCATTACAGACAGAATACCAGCTGAGATCAGTTGCATTATTTTTTTACATTATGTGTTTACATAATTGCAAAATCTCTTTCTACAACAGTCAAGAACCCTTTTGCAATTATGTAAGCACATAATGTAATCTGAAAACTTAAAAAACAATGCAAATGATCTTAGCTGGTATTCTGTCTATAATGGAATCGAAATTTCTAAGTGACCCCAAACTTTTAAGTGTGTGTGTGGTGTGTGTGTGTGTGTGTGTGTGTGTGTGTGTGTGTGTGTGTGTGTGTGTGTGTGTGTGTGTGTGTGTGTGTGTGTGTGTGTGTGTGTGTGTGTGTGTGTGTGTACCAGCTAACACTGAAATTTGTCATCTTGTCTTCAAGTGGACCAAACGCATTTATTTTTCTTATGCACTGCCTGCTTCTAAAAAGTAGCTACATACTCAGGAACTGTACAACCACACTTTTATTCTGTTCTTCTCAAATGTCTCTGTCCCTCTGCAGATCAGCATCACAGAAGACGGAGCGACGGCGAACTTTACACGCAGCTTTGCGATCAAGTCTGGATATTACCTCTGTTACAGCAAGGTAACAGACAGAGACGCTTCCATACTTTCAATAATGATATAATAACCACATTACATGGATATTCACATTGTAACAATATATATTGCACCAGCTCTTTGTTCTCTGCACTTATCCATCCTGTCTTCCATAAGTACTCTCTCTCTCTCTCTCTCTCTCTCTCTCTCTCTCTCTCTCTCTCTCTCTCTCTCTCTCTCTCTCTCTCTTTCTCTTTCTTCTTCTCTCTCTCTGTAGGACTTGACAGGTGGTATGGTAGTGTCAGACATTCAGCTTATTTCAGACAAGGACTCCATTCCTCATGGTTATTGCTATATAGCAGAGCACCTCGAAGCAAGTGAGTACATACACACTTACATTATTGTCTTTCTATACTTGTGAGGGACTTCATTAACATAATGCATTCCCTAGCACCTAATCCGAACCTTTTAAAAGCTAGTCTTAACCTTCAAACATCCTTAGAAGTATTGTGGGATGGCCAAAATGTCCTCACAATGCAGAAATGTCCTCACTACAATGGTTATTCACTGCTGATTTACTTTGCTGTGTGTGTGTGTGTGTGTGTGTGTGTGTGTGTGTGTGTGTGTGTGTGTGTGTGTGTGTGTGTGTGTGTGTGTGTGCGTGTGCGTGTGCGTGTGCGTGTCACCAGAGGCCTCTGTGTGGAAGAAGAAACGGGTGTGTGTACGCATCGTCCCAGTGGGCAGTGTGGACACAGCTGTGTTGGATATCAAAGTGACAGCCAAAAGCAAAATGATGTTGCAGCACTACACATATGTGGGGTTGGTAGCATTCAAATATACAAACATTTGACATGCACCTGTTTTATCAATGCAGACAGGGGTCTGTATTCAGAAATCAGGGGGCTTAAAGGGGCTGTGCTCGATATTCAGAACATCAATATAGGAGCAAACAACTTTTTTGCGATGAAAGATATAGTGGAGTAATGACGTCTTGAGCAGAGAATTAAGTCACACTCCATCTGTGTGTGTTGTAATCCGAGCTTCTCTGTTCTTTGTTTTGATAGCCAGTCCTAGGTATTTCACAATGGCAACGGTCTGTGAGAGCCGTGTGGAGGGAAGCCCTGTTTAGTTTTTTCAGGATTTTGAGTACAGTCCCTTAAAGACCACGTGCTTTCAACTGTGCATTCAGTACTTATTTGGTAAGTACACTTTTTAAGGTGTGATTTAAATGGTCTTTTTCCCCAGAGATATCCATGGCTACGTGTTGTGGTGCAGAAAGGGACATTTTTCCAGTCCCACCCCCCAAGCCAAGCCCCGCAGCATCAGCCTGGACCTCCACAGACTTTCGTTTGAGCAGCCGTCTGCTCCGCTGCCCCTTAGACCCAGGTACAGTACTTTTTCAAGGTCTAATAAAGAGAATAATTAGTACTTGTCATTGTTTATGGAGGGGCATGTTGTGGCTTTTCTGGTAGACATTTTAAATTGTATTATAATTAGAGTTGGGTACCAAAACCCGGTGCTAATACGGCACCGGTGCCTAAACGACCAGCATCTACCGGACCGAATTGCAACGCAGATTTTGGTGCCTCATTTCGGTGCCAATTTAAATGCCTTTTGCGCTGCTCTCTGATGCTCTGAAACAGACGTTAGAGGCAACAGGAGCATCGCTGCACGTGACGCTAGTTAACACTTCACTTGACAGCAGGTAACGTTAGCCTACCCAATGTTAGCAGCTGGATTAAACACGGATAAAATGCTGACAGCTAAACAGTGTAAAGGGTGTCTGTATTTCACTGTAGAGGATTCCAACATCGGGACGTTAAGCAGTCTGCAGCTGCCGCGTTCACTTGAAACTAGTAAGCCTCGTGGTGCATTCAAAGTATCTGTTCAGGCACCGTTTAGGCACCAGCACCGTTTTAAAAGTATCGTTTTCGCACCGGTATAGGAAAAAACCAAAACGATACCCAACCCTAATTATAATTTGTATTAAAAAAAACAATGAATGTGGTTTTATAACTCCACAGTATTGAACAGTTTTTACTGTGGAGATGTTTTACAAACTCAACATTTGTCCCCGCAGCAACCCCCTTCCTCCACTGCCAAATAACAAACTGAGTCAGAGACGCCACACCCTTCAAACCCAGGACAACTTGGACAAAACTGCTGACTGCAGTATCCAGGGAATCACAGGTACTCCACATCTCTTCTCGTACACAGGAAATGTATTAGTATTTCTCACTACAGGCAACTTACTTAACTATTACCTACCTTCCCTCTCTGCAGCTCTGGATGGAGTTCCCTTTAGTCTTCACCCAAAGTTTGATATCCAGGCAAACGGCACAGTATGTTTGACATTTTCAACAATACTGAAGTGATGGATTTCCATGCTGTTTTTTTGCCTCATTTAATCTTTTGTTTTGTCCTTTTCACGCCAAGCCTCTAATATAAACACGTGTTCACATTTATTTTTCTTTGCCATATCTCTCTTAGGCTCTTCAACTGAACTCTCAATTAAACAACATTCGTATAAAGTCTTTTCAAGACATTGAAAATGAGGTAGGGTCTCACATCTGACTCAGTTTTAGCCGTGGGATTCTTAAATTAGGAACATAAAAGAACAAAGAATATAATCACTTTGTTTTGTTTTTTTGTTTCTTTTCAGTATAACTACACTTTTGTTGTGGAGGAATCTGCTGCCAAGAGGACCAGACCATCATTGCCAACAGGAAGTGCCCCATCAGCTCAGTGATCTTTAAACTTTGACAAAGCAACTAGACTTGTGTGTTTTGCTCTGTCAAAAGGTGTTCAGCATCTCGCATCATTGTACAGATGAAGGATGATCATGCCTACGTGTACACTGTAGGCTTATAATATGAGGCTTTAAGTGGAAATGATTCACGGTTAGTTAAAAGGTCATTTATGGGCACTGCCCTTCTACATGGAACGGACAATCACACTTCAGAGAAAAGTTTGGTTGTAATTCCACATTTTTGCCTCACATTCCTTTTTATTTGTCTATTATGTCAGGTCTATACCTCTTTACCCTCTTCAAGGATTCAAGTTTCTGTTTGTCAAAGGAAAGGCCTGTTGGAATGGAATCATACTTTTAGGCATTACAGGGATACATACGTAATGAATTTACAAAAGTGTAGGGTATATTCTGTTTGGGACTACTCATCTTCAGCATTAATGGAGCAGTGTGTAGGATTTAGGAGGATCTAATGGAAGAAATGGAAAATAATATATTTATAATTATGTTTTCATTAGTCTATAATCACCTAAAACAAAGAATTGTGTTTCTGTTAGCTTAGATTGAGCCCTTCATATCTACATAGGGAGCCGGCCATGTTGCACTGCCGTGTTTCTACAGTAGCCCAGAACAGACATATTTTTTACATTACCTGAAGGCCAACGTAAGTTCTACTACAAGCTTGGAAAGGTAGGGGAGAGGGGATGGGTATTCTGTTGGTTGCAACCTCACTGCTAGATAAGACACTAAATCCTACACACTGGTCAAAATTTAGACTAATTGTATGCTAAAATGCTTTCTTATATCACAAAGACGCATTAGCTATTGAAGCTGTACACTACTTGAGTGCTACACATTTTTTAACCATTTTAATCAATATGAATTTCTTAAGCAGAGCTGTAATATTGAGCATTGGTGGATGAACTTTGAAGTTTAGGTGACCTCACTAGATATTTGTATATCTAAAAGTAGGATATATTGCATTTTTTGTATGAAGAGTAGCCTACAACCACAGGTTTGTATTATTCCAAAAGTAATCTATCCTATTTTAAGGTGAATGAAGAAAGGTTGTAGATTTAGCTCTGTTAGTCTTACTTACACAAGATATGTGGGGACAAAGGGGATAGAATCTGTTTGTTTTTTAACTGGCCGGTAGAATAAGGACCAAATATTTATCGTGTCAATGTACAAAATATAAAGTTATGCTTTGTTGTTTTCATGGTCTGTATAAAAACTTTTATTGCATGGAAAAATAAAAACCTAAGAAACACGACTTCAGGTGTGTTGTTTACATACAGTACCACACCACTCTGAACTTAAGGCACATCTGAGGAAATCAAGACTATGAGAAAATCTCTTTATTTAATCTCTGAAATTGTAAAATGCGTACAATACATTAAGGTTACTGTGACTGTATGCACATGACCACATGCTAAACCGAGAAAGTGGTTTATTCATTCTGCCTGCTTTGATTCTCCAAGCCATTCTTGAGTTCAAATCAGTAGTCTGAGTGACAACTCTTGTCTTGCATATTTAACACTGATTTGTTTATAAATGTTGATTTAAATAATTTGGCATTAGTCGTTGAGTCTTCATTCACAATGAATGAACGTGATTTAATAAATAAGGATTTCTGTCAATTCAGGCTTAACTGAAAATTATGATTTTATTGTCAATTCTGGATCCATTCTCTTAATTTTCATTATAATGTAATAATAATAATGTATACTTGTTTTTCACACAATCCAACAATGTTTTTCACTCTGTTGTTATTACACACATTACACACAGGTCTGAATTACACACACATGCTCAGTACCTATACATGCACTAATGGAGAGATGCCCATGGAAAGGCGTCCGAGCAGTTGGGGGTTCAGTGCCTTGCTCAAGAGCACCTTGGCAGTGCCCGGGAGGTGAACTGGCACCTCTCCAGCTACCAGTCCACCACCATACTTTGGTCCGTATCATAGACTGTATATTATTAGGGGACTTGAACCAGTGACCCTCCAGTTCCCAACCCAACACCCTACTGACTGAGCTACTATGTAAAATGCAACATTACATTTGATTACACCCTCAGGTGATTATGCATCTATTGACAACAACTTTACTCCTACAGTTCTACATGTTCACAGTGTTTTACCATTTTGACAGTAATATTTTACATATAAATGCAGTATCCTGCTTTTTCAACTTTAGCTGGAAACAAACGTTATGGTGCATTACTGCCACCTGCTGTACTGTGTTGGGCTATTTATGCTGGATGTGTTATGTATACGTTACCTTTTACATCAGGGTGTCTCCCTGCATAGTAAATGGTTATACAAACTGGCACGTGAAATCTTTCATATATTTTGTAAATTATTCATTTTTGAGTTTATAACTTTTGTATTTTTTTTTTAAAGAGACCAAACTCAAAAGTGATGCCCTAAAATTGCTTGTTTTAATCAACACTCAGATAATCCACAGGGATTTCATTTATTGAAAAAATACAGGGAATGAGCGACTCAACATACTGTATTCAAATAACTTTAAAAGAGTGTTAAATTTTTCCATGGTCTGTGGTAATTCAATTTGTAAGTTATTAATCGACTACATATATTTAGCCCTCTGTGTATTCAAAGTCACTCTTCAGTGATGCACAGCATATATTGTGTAAGCAATTTAACACAAGAGTTTGTCAATTTTGATACTTGGTTATATTATATTATAGTATTATCTTACTTACAGACAGGGTTTAAAATTAGCACCATTTACCAATGCTGGTAAAATATCCAATTGGCTGGTAGATTTGCTTCATTCACCAGCCAAACCAAAAAAGAAACTATTTAGTTAGTCTTTTTGAATTTGTTGAAACGTAACCCTATTACACAGATTTGCAGCACTGCAGTTACTCTGTTGCTGGTCTGTTTGTTCTGCTTTCCGGTAAACGGGCTCTGATTCCAACCAGCTGTTTCCCGCCTCACACAGATCAGCTGCACACGCGCGTACACACACACACACACACACAGTAGGCGGAGGCAGCAGACACACACACACACACACACACACACGTAGTAGGCGGAGGCAAAAAGCCACACACACACATTGGAGGGAACCCCATCAGCTGTGGGAAGCAACACAGCTTGAACTTACTTTTATTTTTCTAAGTCTATTTTCAGATTGCCAGATTTTGAAGCGGTATTTTAGATATGCGCCATTGAGGAGTACATCGAGAGCTCTGTGCTAAAAACGTACATCAGTATATTTTAACAGGGACAGCAGTGGAGGAAGAAGAAAAAAAACAGAAAACACGGACTACAGAAGGTGGTTTTGAAAGCATGGAATATTTCATGATGCCGACAGAGAAGCTACCGTCCTTACAGCATTTCAAGAAGACGGAGAAGGATGTTATTGGAGGTCTCTGCAGGTGTGTAGCTAGCTATTTCTTTGTTGATATGAAACTGCCTGCGCAATTCATCCCTCGTGTCGCTGTAGTGTGCATGTGTGTGATGCAGCCTGACTTTAGTTAGCATGCTAGGTGTTAGCTTCGCTGCGATATCTTGGCAGCAGGAGCATGGTTGTAGAAATTAGCAGCTTGTTGGCCAGCTGCTGCCGCTGGCGGTGAGGAAATAGAAGATATTTTAACTGGTGTTCTAACATTGGCTGACATTATTACATGTAATAGCCTAAAGGGGATGTTTGCAGTCATTCGGGTCAGAAATATGTAAATAAGCGACATAAAATCGATACATTTGCTTCCAGTTGAACACCAACCACGTGGTAGTTAACGTGTTCCCCGCCGCTTCGCTGCTATACACCAAATCCCCTTTTTTTATACGACATAGTTTCTTACACCCCCTAATCACCGAATGACTTTGTTTTTATCATTTATTTGTATGTATATTTAATACGACTACGTCATTTCGGGGTTCGGCTATGTGCGTAGTTAAATAATGCTCCGTGCAGCAGCCATTGGTTGTGTCGTGTGCTAAAATTAGCCTAGCTTGGTTAGTTGGTTAGCTAGCTATCGCAACGCACTCGTTTCTAACAGTGTTTTGTGTGTACGGACTCGTTTTACTCATGTGTACTAGCTTGCTTAACCGAAACATGTCGTCTTATAAGTGGAACGGCGGCTATTCATCTGCATCCTTTATCTGCAGACCAATGAGCAACTGTTAGCTTAGCTAGTGCTAACGGTAGAAAGCATTGTTCTCTGTGATGCCAGGGGGCCTGCTGCAGCTGCTCCTGGCTGGCGGAGTCACATTTCACTGCTGCTACCGTCCAGACTGCCCGACGCGCCCTCCGGCGGCCATGTTGGAGGTCCGCAGCTATTGACAACAGCTGATTTCATCTGTTATCTTTAAAGGACCCATACTGTGCTAATTTTCAGGTTCATACTTGTATAATGGGTTTCAACTAGAACACGTTAACATGCTTTAATGTTCAAAAACACATTCTTTTTCTTATGCTGTCTGTCTATATATATACCTGCATTCACCCTCTTGTCTAAAACGCTCTGTTTAAGCGCCTGTCTCTTTAAGCCCTCTCACAAACAAGTCCAATGTGCTCTGATTGGTCAGTTTTTCCGGGTCTTCCACATCTGCGCTCAGTAGCAGTACTTTAATTTAGAACAGTTGTGATATCCCAGCCGTACAGTGGTCCTGGCAGCTCATTTAAAGGCACATCGGCCTGCTTAATGATAATAAAAATTAAAAAAAGACATGGAAATCTCACTTTTTTTTAACAATATGGGCCTTTTTAAAACAGGGTTCCCACGGGGTCTTAAAAAAGTCTTAAATTCAGTATTCTAAAAATAAGGCCTTACAAGTCTTAAATTTCATTCACAAAGTCAGGGCTCTACACTGCGGCCGTTTCACTAAAATAGATGTGTGCGAACTGTAAAATGTATTTAGGAGCATGTGCGAATCACCTAACGTTAGGGTGTTTTCATACTTGCCGTTTTTTGCATATGTGGCTGCCAGTAGCTCCCATGAACTTCTCTACATTTAGTTTTATATGGTTGTCTTTCTGTTTTTACTAGAGCACATTCAGCGTGTCTCAGAGCGGCTCATTATATTATGTTGCAGCGAGCGTTGCCTGCGTGGCGTTTTGAAAAGTAACCATAGTTGCAACCGCTTTATTGGCATTGCTATCCCTGTTTAACTGAACGGATAGCAGAGCATGTTACAGAGGCGACGTCTCTCTGCCGTCCCGTGTACAGGTAAAGCCGCCTACGCATGATCCGCGGTGAACCACTCTGCGCTGGC
This sequence comes from Perca fluviatilis, assembly GCF_010015445.1. Taxonomy (NCBI): domain Eukaryota; kingdom Metazoa; phylum Chordata; class Actinopteri; order Perciformes; family Percidae; genus Perca; species Perca fluviatilis. The sequence goes on from NC_053112.1 coordinate 18,819,311, forward strand.
TGTGCCGTTGTTTTTTCTACAGGGGGAGCGGTTGAGACAGAGGAAGCGCTGCACTTGGTGTCGCGCACCGCTCGGAATTGCTGCAGAGCGCTTTTCTTTCATGCACATGTTTTATTTTTTATCATCCTATTTATTAATTAAGTTTCATAGCATAAGAGCGATTCCTGCAACAAATACTTTATTATCTTATTTTACTAGAGTACAAACACGCCTTTTCAAATCTATTGTGAACTAAATTTTAAATTCAGGTGACATTACCTGGTAAATCATTCTTTTCTGAGGCCTAAAATCCACACTGATTTTCCATTGTATGGCTGTGAAGTTGGCATTAAATTTAATCCTAGGTGGTATTAAAAAGTCTTATATTTAACTTGAAGAATCCTGAGGGTACCCTGTAAAAACCCTGACACGTTTCAACTTTGGGATAGATGTAGTTGTTTTCTGTGCTGTTTTTGGTCAAAGATCTGATATTTGTGTCAACAGACAATTGTAAATATTTGTGCCTATAATTTTAAATGTACATGATTATATATAAATGTGTATTATGAATATATTAGGCCTATATATGCATTAAGTTAGATAATATTGTAACAAGCACATATCTAATTTTCTTACTTGATGATTGACATTTACAAGACTACTTTTATTCTTAATTGTTTCCCCACACTTCACACACATGGTTTGTACATTACACAGCACCAGGACGCTACATTCTCTCAGTATATTTTTTTAAAGCCCTCTTGAACATCTCACATTAAGCATGTGTACAATAACTTTTGAGGGATGAACATAATGTTCGCAGCCTTTTAGTTAAGTTGACAGTACTGGCTTATAAACGCACAGTTTAAAATCAAATCAAACTAAAATGAGCTCTGAACATTAGAGTATAGTTGCACAACCACACACAAATCTTTTGTAGAAAGTGACTATTTAGAGCCATGGGCGCTGTGTCCTCTGTCGGGCTCTTTAGGTTTGTGGTCTTCTTGCCACCTGGTTATCTTGAGGCTTTATGGTTCATGTATTTCTCCCCTTGAGTAAATATGACAGAAGGTATTACCAACATGACATCCAACCTCGTGGGGTGGTATGTGAGCCAGGGGGCACTGAGTTCAGCCAAACCCAAAGATCTCCAGGCAGCTAGACTGAGGAATGTAGTGAAGCCTGATGGTAAAGGTTCCGGGTTAAATGTTTAAGGAGTCTGTGTCAGAGATCAGCTCATTGTTAATTGTATTGTTGCCATTTATTTATTTAACCAGAGGTGTGTGTTGTTTGCCTTTTCTTTTAGTTGCATTGCTTGTGATAACCGCTTGTTAAAATAATTAGAAAGGGGAAACTTCTATCCTTTTACCCAAAACACGAATAAGAAGAAAGATCAAATGTGCGTTTGTGAGGAGCTAAAGCCTTCTCATTGGACACGAAGCCCTTGTGGACAGAATAATGACTTTCTCTCTCCTCTGACCTTGCTCCCTCAGCCTGGCCAACATCCCCCTCAGTCCGGAGACGGCCCAGGACCAGGAGAGACGAATCCGCCGTGAGATTGCCAACAGCAATGAACGCCGGCGCATGCAGAGCATCAACGCAGGTTTCCAGTCCCTGAAAACACTCCTCCCCCACACCGATGGAGAGAAACTCAGCAAGGTGCAGAAAACATTCACACCCTGGCTCTTTGTGACAGCAGAGATCATTACATTATCATGACACAGTATTATAAAGCTTTAATGGATCGGGACCCATTTCTTAATTTTATGGCAGAAAATACCATTTCTAGCATCCCGGTGTACAACAGTTTTGTAAGAATGTTAATTTATGATTTGTCCACGCACTGTTCTCATACTCACTTTTTTTGGTCCATCCCTGCCAGGCGGCCATCTTGCAGCAGACATCGGACTACATCTTTGCCTTGGAGCAGGAAAAGACACAGCTTCTGGCACAGAACAACCAGCTCAAACGTTTCATCCAGGTAACATCCTGTGCCATTGTTGTTGTTTTTTTTATCATAATTGTGTCTAACTTCCTTTATACAGGTCTTGTATACCTTACATTACCACTAACAGTCCACTATATCAAGCTGTATGGTTTCCTATCTTTCAGGCTGTCATAGGTTTCTCCTCCTTTAAGTACAGTATAACCGTATCCCGCAAAGACTTGAAACTTCATAACACTGATGTTGTCTGATAAATGTATTCTATTACATGGATTGCAAAAATAGACATGTGTTGTGATGGCTCTGTCGCAAGCAGTTGTTTTGAGATACATAGACCTTTTCCAGAGGAAAGTCTGTAGCTCTGTCCTCTGCAGGCTGTGCTTCACTAGACCTTGCCAGTGTGTGGCATGTTATGTAGGGTAACGTTAACATGTGGGGCAGGTGGGAGGTGTGATGTTGCATCTCTGTCAGCTGATGATCAAACGTGACCAGGTAGTGTGTTAGATGCTGTGACGAGGCTTCTTGTTGAGATTGACTTCTTAAGGGCTACAGTGTTTCTCCTATAATCGTACAGGCCTTGCAGGCTGCCGCTATCCAACAGGAACCCCCACCAGACCAGAAAAAAAATGTTAATGCCAAAAATAACGGCAAATATCAGTTGTTTCCCATATATTTATTCTGTAGTGGCACACCTCCATTAACTGTAACAACGCTCTGCTGTGAGTTCATGAACGAGGCAACTGTCTGTGGTTAGTTCACGTCTGTAATTACAGGACAGTCGAGTGTGTTATTTAAACGGCTAAAGTCAGTTAAACCAATGAAGTGAAGATAACATTGTCGGTAGCCTAGTCTTGCTTTGCCAAACCCTCCTCCAAAGCGCACTGGCGGAGAGTCTGGCTACTCCACGCACCGGAGAAAAGCCACGGTGCTGCTGCAAAATGGGCTCGGAAGGAACTTGTTTTGAAGTTGTTTTAGTCTTGCAACAGAAACTCAGCATAGACAGATAGTCTAGCTATCTGTCTGGATTTACCCTGCAGAGATCTGAGAAGAGGTTAACCATAGTCCTCATATATCGACTGCAGTTTAAAATGCCAAGGCAACGGATATCCGGCCTAAATGAGTGAAATCCAGCGGCTTGTGGAACGTCAAGGATATAGCCTATCGGTAGCCTACAGATTACAAACAGGCTCAGTAGTATAGCTCCGCTGAGCTGGACCAGGTAATATTCAGTTAAAACAGATCAGTGATGCTGTTTTGCTCTCGTTGTTCTCACTGAAGTTTGCTGAAAGTGTTGTAATGTAGCGTTTTATGTGGCTTGAGCATTGCGCCAGACCTTGTTTTAAAATAAATGCTACATTGCTTGTATGGAAATAACGGGAGTATCAGTCGAACCAGCTTTAAAAGTGACATTTTCTTTTTAAATGAGTGCTGTGTGGTTGATCCAATTGATGCCGATGTGAAGAGTGGTTCATGTGGATTTCGAAAAGTAAATAAATATTTTTTTTAAACTTTAAAGTGTGGTGGTAACACACCCCTCCACTAGGCTAAAGCAGTCAGCCTAGGGAAAACACTCGTCTAGCAGAAGCACATAAATATATCTGTGTGATGATTGCAACCTATGCAAGAATTATTCAGCCAAACTTTAATTACACATTAGGACAGCTTGTGGGTGTTGGCAAAGAGAGTACAGTACTTTCTCAATCTGTATGCAGCCATGTGGAAAATGGGTGTTTACCAACCTGTTTCATTAGTTGACCATGTTGTTGATTCACCTGGCATGTTGTTTTCTTGCCAAGCTTTGTTCAGCTCAGCACAAGTAGCATGTGTCGTTTTTTTAATTGAGTGGAAAATAATCAGATTCTGTGCAGACTGACGCCTTGGATTTGGAGAACCCCCATTCACATACTAAGTTTTAAATATGTTATATTTAATGTAATGTCTATATTACATATAACCTCACATGGTCTGTGTGTCACTCCAGGAGTTTAGCGGCTCATCACCCAAAAGGAGGCGAGCAGAGGAGAAGGATGAAGGGATTGGGTCTCCAGACACGTTAGAGGAGGAGAAGGTCGAGGAGGTGAGGAGGGAGATGTTAGAGCTGCGACAGCAACTGGACAAGGAACGCTCGGCTCGTATGCAGCTGGAGGAACAGGTGAGACAAAAGTAGGGGATCCCAGCTGCAGAGGTTCTTCATGAATCACATCCTTTTATCTTATCTTTAATCTGTTGTAATTTCTCTTCAAAAGTTTTCATTTCAGTAGTGCAGGAGTAATTTGATTTTGGTTCTAACAGTAATTGTTTGATTCTCAGGCATTTAACACCATGTATTCTATGCTGTTTCTGTGTCTGCGCTAGCTGAACTAAATGTCAGATGTACATAAAGGGATCTACCACGACTGAAATGAATTCTGCAAGTGCTAATGTTCACATTAATGTTTTAATGTTTGAAAACTTCACCAATATTGCAAGCATAAAGCTTTAGAGCAATACGTTTAACTCAAAATCAAAATGAAAGTAGTTGACAGGGCGTTCATTTACAAAGACAATGTGGATAAGAAAAGTTCTCCACGTCTCCTATGAAATGGTCAACCAGACCAATTATATTATTATTATTTTTACCAGCCATTTCAACTTCTTATCCGTATCGGAGTCCTCAACAAGGTGAGATGGTTGGTGTTGACACATCTACAAATACACCAGCCAATTCCTGATAAGCTCACTTCCTGGATCTACCGGAACAGCAGGTTAAGACAAAGGAAATTGAACAGTTGGTGAAGACAAACGGACACTTAAACAGGTAGTGAAAGAGAAATGTAAACAGTGGGGAGATGTGGTGAAAGTTGAGCTGGGCAGTAATTCAGTATTTTTGTTAACACAATACTGCACAATAGAGTACAATTGAACAGCAAAACATGTAACAAAAAAAACTCAACCAAACAAATAACACCTTGACTATACTAGAGATTGCTGTGGCTCAGTGGTAGAGCAGTCGCCTGTTAATCGGAAGGTTGGTGGTTCGATCCCTGGACCTGCAGTCCCATGTTAAAGTGTCTTTGGGCGACCCCGAGTACGGTATATGTGTGTGAATGTTTATCTGAGGTTCAACATTCACACAGTGTGTGAATGGTTATTATACTATGTAAAAGTGCTTTTTTTCTAGTCGTTAAGACTAGAAAAGCCCTATATAAATACAGTCCATTTACTACTTTTACCATACATTAATGTTATTTACTAATTGGGCCTGGGTAGCTCACCTGGTTGAGCGTGCGCCCCGTGTACAGAGGCTCAGTCCTTGTCACAGTGGCTGCGGGTTCGGTTCCCCTCTCTCCTCACTTTCCTGACTTCATCTTTCCTATAAATAAAGGCAATAAAAGCCCCCAAAAAAATCATGTTCAATTGTATCAGTGTGTTAGTTTTATTGTTTAATGTGAATTATACACATTAGCATTCATTGGATATGCCTTGGGATATGTTTTGAGTTGCCCTTACATTGATGCTGTAATAGTTGTTCATGTAATGAACCCGTGGACTGTGTGTTTATGTGCAGGTGAGATCTCTGGACACCCAGCTGCAGCCAGAGCGTCTGAAGGTAATCACTCAGCAGGTGGAGGAGGAGCAGGCGCTCATCCAGAGCCAGACGCTGTTACGGCTGCAGCAGATCCACGCGGCTGACAGACAACCACACAGTCCACAGGTCAGTGACACGCACCCATGCTTAAAAAATGTACGAGGCACCTGTGTTGCAATTTCCTGACCTTAAGACGCTGCGGTTTGTGAGGTACTCTTTTGGCCCTTTTTTAAATCTCTAAAAACGGTCTCAGATGTAGTAATATTTAAGTTTCTATTTTGTCTGCCCTGCAGGTACTGGCTCCTCCCACTCCCCCTGCCCCAACCCACCACCCCACGGTCATCGTTCCAGCCCCAACACTAACCCAGCACCCCCACCATCACGTCACCGTGGTGACCATGAGCCCATCTGTCCACACGAGCACTGTGTCCACGTCCAGACAGAACCTGGACACTATTGTGCAGGTAGGAGTTGGTTTCCCTTTGTGTAAAGAATTGTTATTGAGCCAGGTCTAAGTAATCTTAGTCTTAAGTTATCATTTCATAGTCAAACTATTTGTTTTAACACTTAGAATTGTCTGTCAGTGGACTGAGTTTTTTCTGCAGCCTTCAGACTTTTTATTTTATTTTTTATTTTTTTTTACCCTCTGCCTTTAGGCCATCCAGCACATTGAACGTGCACAGGAGAGGAGAGCAAGCGCAGAGGAGGAGCAGAGACGAGCAGTCATCGTCAGCCCCGCCCACGTCGCCATGGATACCGCCTGCTCGGACACAGACACCGACACGGAGGCCGAAGACTGCTCAATGAACTGATCCCCTCCCCATGAACTCACAAACACACACACAAACACTTAAAATACCTACTCACTGTAAGATTCCCTCCAGGAGCGCGACTACTTCAAAAAAAAAAAAAAAAAAAAATCTTTCTTTGGCATTATCCAAACTCCTAAATCCAGTGGTTAAGCTCTGTGTCAGTCTTGTACTGTAAAATCTCTGAAGATTAAAAACCTAGGATGGTCAGCGTGCAGGGGAGGCCTGGTGGGATTTCTAGAGGCTGTTTTCAATGTCAGAGCCGGTCTGTGGCTACTTGAAAACTTGAGGGTCTCCTCGTGTAAAACGCTATCAGCATCAGTCCGTCCATGTGTGTTACGTGTGCTGCATACAGTCACAGTATCACACCTAACTGTTGTCACTGGCTTGCTGACAGTATTATTTGTGCTACAAATCAAGAGAGCCAGTACAGTGGAGAGTTGAATGTAACGACACAATAAGCAAGCAGCTCTTAATTCTGAAAGGGGATATGGAGTTGTTCTTCCTTCCCCAGTCTTAATTAGTTAGTTTTTTCTTTGTTTCCTGGTTAGCTCAGTGATATTCTGGCGCCAGTCACCACGAAACCCAACTTAAACTACAACTGAAAGCATTTCTAAATTAATAAAAAATTAGGGACAAATTCAAACTTAATTGCTAAATTAATTTGAGTATAGATGTTAAATAAAATTATGTCTGATTTACTTGAAAGAAGGTTGCGTTTCTGATATCTAAATAAGCCCTTAAAAAAAAAAATAAGCTGTTGAACAATATACATTGATTGTCTTTTGGTTTTAATATTTTTCATGTTTTTGTTAACATTTTCTTTCTGTCAGGGTTACTGAATGTCGAAGGTGAACATTTTGTTATATTGATATTAACAACTTAAAATTGGAGGTTTGTCAGGTTTTTCGCTGAGAACTGGAGGCCTTGAGATGAATTCTGAAAGTCTGATTGAAATTTGAAGCCAACCCAAGTCAGCCCTCATTTCGTCTCTACTGGTGGTGATTGTTGCACCTCTGACTTAAAAAAAAGAAAAGAACCAAATGTTGGTTCATTATCAAGAAACAAACAGCATTTTTAGTGGCTGATTATTAATTCTCAATCAATCTCAGACTATTTGACTGAATCAAACTTTATTACCTTGCATATGCAAATGTGACGAAGTTTGGTTGATGAGAAAATCTGAAACAAATTGTCACGGTTCACATGCACTGTTTACATGAAGGCTTCCGGTTTTTTCTCCAAGGACTTCCAGTCTATCTTCTGGTCTTGTTTTGTTGATTTCAGTGACTATGCACTAGTTTTTCGGCATTTATGCAATTCCATATTTCAGTCCATTTGTTGGTGTCATTAATACATGAGGTGAAGTTATCTATGCACCGTTGATAGTTGTGTACATTACACCTACAGTATATGTATGAAACTTAAACATGCTTGTATCAAAGAATGTAGTATCTGCTTGCAAGGTGCTGTTTTGTCAACCTGGTGCTGTGCTGACCAGCAGCGAGCCGAGGCCCCAAACCCGTCACGTAACTTGACACTTGATCACATTTATTAGGTGTCTGCGTCATTTCCGCATCTTGGAATTGCTTAGAGAGTAGGGGAGCAGGGAGGAGTTGTGTCTGCTTACAAATGTTATCTCATTGTGATATGTGATCACCCATAAATGGAGGCAAAAAACAAAACTCGATCCTAAAAAAGCATCACTTTGGAAAAGAAATTCAAGGAGGCGAACTCCCAAAGATCAGCAGCTTTAGTTGGAAAACTAAGCACATACTGTACCGTAGTATAGTCCAATGTATGTTTTCAGTGCATCAGATGCCACAAATGGTGCAAAAGCTAATGAAAAACACTGAACGGAAATGCAGATCTCTCCCGAATTCCTCAAGTCTGTCCACCTCATGTTAAGTTGCTTATGTTTCTCTGGAATTTGACTGGAAATCCCTGCTTGGAGCCTCCCTCCTGTCACACTCGATTTGATATGCTGACTCGATGCTGTAAACATTCCTTTTTATTTGGATTTGTATCTGTCTTTTGATCTCTTAAATGTTCTGTTGCCAATTGAATGCATGATACTAATTGCTGTTTTCTCTTGTCTAAAGCAGGCTTTGGTTTTTGTTGCAGGTTTCCTTTTTTTTTTTTTTTTTCATGAACACGTGACTGATGCGTTGAGTGTGAATCCGTCATGTGTGAGCTGTTTGGACACTTCACTCACTGACATCGGTTGTATATCTGGTTAGAGTAGCTAGTATTTCTCATGCCAAACGTGGTGGGACATTCTCATGTTTTCTTTGTGAAACTTTTTTTCAAGGGTTCGGTGTTTTGCTGATAAATGGTAAGCCACAGGCTGAGTTTACGCTGAGGTTTGTGATTGGTCAGCTAAATGCCTACCCGCCAATGTTATTGTACGTTGTTAATGCAGCACTGCTGTCTTTTGGTGGAATTTTAGATATTTGATATGAAGCACTTGCTGTTCTGTACTGCCTGAATCAATGATGAGGAAGACTTTTTTTCTTTCTTTCTTTTTTGCCATTTATTTTTTGTAAACTCTGCTGTGACACGAGTCAACAGCTTTTTTTTATTGTGTTCTGCTTTTCTGTCTTTTCATCTGTCTTTCTTGTCCAGCTTTCCATTTTTGGTGACAAGCATTTTTTTTATATTTTTGTGATTTTTTTTTTTTATTTTTATTTTGTTTCCCCATCAGTCCAGGTCGATGAGAAGCTGTTATATTTTGTTTATAAAAACTTGGGTAAACAGGCCTTTGTAAAGATGAAAAAAATAAATAAAAATTTGTACTTTTTTTATTACACCCCTCTGCTTCCTCTGCATTACTTGAATTTTGCATGAAATTACCCATTTTGTCCACCAGGAGGCGACATTAAGAGACTGGGGAGCAGCAGAGAGAAGACGAACCTTGAGTTCACATTAAACACAGATGGCACACAGGCCTCCTTCATCATTTTAGGATAAATACAGTTACAAGAGATCTACAACTGAGAAATGTGCATATTTGAAAGAAAAATACCTTTTTTGTCATTGAACGTTGGTGTAGAAAGCAATGAATACACTATACTGGATAGTATTGATAATTGGACATTTAAAACTGCATGTACAGTATAAGCTCATTAAAAACAACAATACACAATTAGTGATAAAAATACAAGCCAGTTTTTTTTTTTCCTGCTTCTCTCTGCTCTCAACATTCCTGATAGGGCCATGCATCTGCTCTGACACACAATGGCTGATATGGTTGCAGTTTCTGAGCACCACCTCCACTGGCATGCCCTCTAACCTTCAGCCAGAGCAGTATATATAGCCGGAGGAGAAGAGGGGAAGGCCCCTCGCAGCCAAAATGAAGTCTCTGCTGTCTATGTGCTGCTTGCTGTCTCTGCTAACCCTGTCTGCTGCAGGTATGGTGGAGGGTTTGGGTTTATACTATATTTATTAATATTTCAGGGTTTTAGTGTTGTGGGGTGCATTTATGGGAGTTTTTTTATTAAGGTGTGGTATGTTAAATGGAAATGCTGGTCCACTGCAGTTGGATATCTACATATGTTTGGTCGGTCTGTGTCATCGAACGTATCAGAGCTGTGTATGTCTTGCTGAGAGTTGGCTGTGGACAATGATTTTAGAGGTCATTATTGAAGATCTATCTTTTTTTTATTTTTTTATTGAGTTTAGGTATAAATATGCAACTAAACAAGTTCCATTCTGTACGTATGGATTGATCATTTTGCTCCCTGCCAGTTGACCTGAGAGTTGGGTTGGAATCTGTTTCAAATGTTGACCAACGTCTATACATACCACAATTTACGTAACCTCAGCTGATTGGGCAGGAAGAGTGTACTGTATGTATGTTATCATGGTGCAGTGTGAAGCTTTGTGGTTGAGTTTTTAAGTTACACCAGCTGACGGAAACTGTCCTGTCAGTCTGCTGCTGCTTATTCTCTGTGCCCTGGAGAGGAACACAGTGACGCCACTGACAGAGTGACTTGGACTCACTACAAAGAGACGCTCTCTGCTGCAGCAAAAGCAAAAGCTGGCAGAAATTATTAGTTTTCCCACTGGATCTATTTCGGCTTGCCTCTCTTCTCACAGCAGTTGCATTCATGTGTGCAACTCAGTCAGTGCTCAAGTCAAGATTTTGGCACTTTACAGTCGTTTGATGTTTTACAGGCTTACCTTTCATTCCACAACAGATAAAAAAAATAATTTTTAAATTGAGAAAATTGGAAATTACAGCTATGATACCTAATTGAACTATATAGCTGTATACATCCCAACTGTTGCTCTGCTTGTTTGCAAATGTTTAAGGAAAATAACTTGTCATGCTAGTATAGTTATTAAAACTGAGGCGGAGAATACCCTTGTCTGTCCTTCCACTGGTTCATTTTGGCCCCTGCAAGTTGCCATAGTCAGGTGTCAGGCGTCACTCAGACAAAGTCACTAGATACTGTGGTCACCACATTGATACACATCTCTAAGACTCTCAGGAATGCACACACATCTATATCATGTGCATATGCACACAAAGAGCTATTACTGAGCTGCACATGCTTGAAATTATAAGCGATCATAAAATCATACATGAGTTCAAACTACACTTCATGTCTACAGCAAAAAGTCAGTCCTGCATTTGATGGCACATCCATCACTCCCGCTCTGCTCCGACTGCAGAGCTGCTAATCTGTCATTCCAGGGTCCATGTCCAGGGGATGTCCCAGCTAAAACAGGCATGAGAGAGCACAGCAAACGCCATGTAGGACCAGAGTTCAGTAGCCCAACAGTTAGACCAGGGATCTTCAACTTTTGAAAGTTTGTTAAACAATTAAAAAGTCTTAATATGATTCCAACATATTATTAGCAAATATAAATCCTCACTGATTGTAGGCTTACTAGCCAATGGGTAATGTAGTCACTAAGGTAGCCATCCACAGATCATCCCAAAGGATTGACTGACATTTGTTTCACATTTAAGGGTTAACATTAAAACATGATTTATAAAATCATGCCAACAATTATTAGGCTATTTGAATAGCTTAGTATTCTAGGCAACAAAGGTATCTATAAATGCTTTAGGCTGCCCTAAAAGTTATTGTAGGACCAGATTAATATGCAACTTCATTTTATACAATATAGTAGGGGGTCCCTGATCTGTCTCTCTTTCAGTTAAGGGGTCCTTGGCTTAAAAAACGTTGAAGACCCCTGAGTTAGACTGTTTAAAGTTACATAACTGGATAATCAAGTACTATTCAAAATGTAAAAGGAAATGGAAATAAATTGAAGTAGTGACAGAGCTCAAGTGGCAACCCCCCTCCACACAATGCATTTAGATTTGTGTAAGTGTGTGGGCATGTCTCAAAGTGTGAGATTTGACAAAAATAGCAAACACGATGAAGAGATAAATAGGTGGAGGTTACATGTTTATTAGCAAGAGAGAGAGAAAGAGTGTGTAGCCTTAATCAATACGGTATATATCCACATAGGTGGATGCTGATTTTTTTTAAAAGAGACAGAAATGCAAAACCAATGCTGGCTGTGTGTTTGTGTTCCTGTGCATTCCTGCTTTAGGCCCTGATGTGTTTGAGCATATTAACGTATCATTCAGCAAGGCTATGCTCGAGTTACACAGCGAGCAGGGTGCATTCTTATCAGTTGTTGCTCTTTAAAGAGATACTGAGTCATGCACAGCCGCACTCTGTTGCAGGGAATGTGAGCAATAGTGCAGCAGAGTTGCAGGCCAGCCTCATGACAATCACAGGGAGGAGAAGAGCGCCATACTCCCTGAAAATAGAAGTGGAATTATCCCTCCTCCTTTTCACCCTCTGACTCGTTGTGGGACTATTTCTGTCTCAGAGATGTACCATCAGGCAGCACCCAGACACCTGTCCGGCTCCACTCCCTGTGACACTGTGCTCTGCCTAGACCTCAGTGCAGCAACAGCAGGGTGAGGAACCTCCAGAGAGGCACCCACTCTGACTATGATACTCCCACAATGTTCAGGACCAAGTTAGTTGCACATAAATAATTGCACAGGATGTATATTATATTCATTTTAAAGCAACACTTATTGAAATTGTTATTAGCAATAGATTAAATGAGTGAATGTGAGAGAGCACATTCATAGCGATTAATCCACAGAATATTATCACTAGACTCTGCAGATTCCCTTCACCTCGACCATGCTCTTTAGCGTCTTTTAGCTCATTGTTTTGGTTTGACAGGTGTACCATGCGGGTGTTTTCAGCAGCAACATAAAAGGAATTTTACGCTACCTGCCCAGTGTTAAACAACAGACAGACAGACAAAGTTGGAGACTAGCTGGTGAATTTAGTAGAGCTACAGTACATCTTTGGTTTTCATTTGGTGGAGATCAAAACAGAGCAAAAAGAAGAGTCAAAATTATACTAACATTCATCGGGTGGAAAATAACAAAACTCCAAAATCAATGCTTATGTTGCTGTATGTCTGCTGGATGCAAAAATGAGCAACTGTGAACATTTGCCATTTCAACTTCATAAGGTGATGAGTATGTCAATATAATGTTTATGACTTGTTCCGCTGCCCCCAAGTGGCCAAAAATAAATAATGTGTTGTTTTAAAAAGAAGAAAATGTCTTTTCTATGAGTCTGTGCGTATTTGCCCACCTCTGCCTTACTCAGTGCTTGCTCTGTTGTAGCTCACAGTAGCCTGATGCCTCAGTGAATGCACATCCAGGAATATGTAACTGCAGCCATCCCATCAGATGTACCTGAGTGACAGGACCACAGTTTGATTACTATGCAGGGCCATGGGAAAATAATCTTTAGCTAGCGGCTCTGTGATGCAAACGTCAGCATGCTAATATGCTAACAAAGACAATGCTAACATGCTGATGTTTACCAGGTTTTATGTTTGCCATGTTCACCAAGTGTTTGGTCATAAACCAAAGGAAACGTTAAGGCATAACCAAAGTTATTACAATTCAACCTGACAGGGACGTGAATGTCTGAACAAACGTCTAAAACATCCCACTTTTATTTTCACTTGTATTCTGTCTCACATTTCCTCACCCACACTTTCTAACTATGTTAACTTTAATTCAATTTTGCCATCACTACCACAGCAGAACATTATCTCTCCACTATATCGTCACAATTGTCTTAAGGCATGCAGTGCAGAGAAAACCAGCAGACTAAATGCAGCTCGTAAGATTGCAAAGGCCTCACGGTTACTTTACAGTGTTTATCAGTTGTTATACATTTAATGTTGTATGCTCTTATCCTAAATCATCACATCAATGTGCACAAAGATTTCTTTCCTACATAAACCAGGCAACTAATGGATCAAAGTCAGAGAACTAAATCACAGAACCTTTAGCATACTTACTTTATTAAATGTAACCAGTAAATGGCCATTTGGGACTGACCTAATGTCACTTAACGTTGGCAGCCCATCTTCACCAACACACTTCAGGATCTTGGCTGCTGGTCATGGTATAATGCAGACTATGCTGTAGCACTATGTCTTTGGACAGCATTCAAACAGCAAAGGCCAAACAGGCTCACATCGCGACCTTTGCCAGCAGCAGTGAGGGAGTACATGAATATGAATATATGACTGCCTCTTATGATCAGTAGACCTTTTCACCCCAAATGTCTGTGGAGCTGTTTCGTGTGCTGAATTATATTCTCTATCTATTGGATGATTTCATTTTTCAGGACATGAACTTTCAGCATTGGAAACATTGGTTTCACTTGTAGGGTTTGACTGGGTCATCTTCACAATTTTCATGCAGCATGCATGCTTTTGGGAATATAAACTTGATGTTCTCTGGTCACTAACGCTGACAATCCCCTCAGGAGGTGATAAGCTAACAAAGCTTCAACATACAAGAAGTGACAAGCGACATCATGAGAACAAAATAGTTTGATGTGTGATTTGGCCTTAAAAATAGAGCAAAAAAGAGCCGCCATGGAGGATCTCGTGACAAGGAGAATACATGGAGTCCTGCTAGCATAATTATAGGATAGCTAGATGAGCATTAAGCCTTCCATCTAGCCTAATGTATCCTGACTCAGAGGCAGACGATCATGGTTTGGTGGGCTCAGCTTCAAGGATTTACACTAGTACTTTCACATCCACTTTTAAAACAGAATGCGGCTGATAGCCATACTACTGTTCGTGCAAAGTCCATGGACAAAACCATTGGTAATGCACCTTGACATGTCATGTAAGCATATTATTAGCTCATTTATAGTTTCAGATTGTGGTGTAGCATCCCCTAAAATCAAAGTTGTCATGATACTAGTCTAACAAAGACTGAATTAATATTAATGCTATATTAGTATTAAAATTTGTATAATATTAATATTAGTGCAACTAATGACACTAAAGATGTCTCTGTTCCATTTATGCAGTTCACCTTGTCAGTGAAGCAGCATGCATAATACCCGGACCCTGGAACTGGAACTCATGAATGGAAACGAGCCACTTTTTGTTATATTAATTTTGCCAGTGCTTTTCTTTGGTACAACAAGACAAAATGTGTCATCACTAATTATCCAGTAGGCTATAGCTCCACCCATTTTCAACCTGACTAATTAGTCAGAGCGTCTTTTTTGGTGAAAAAGCTCTAAAAACCCACTGTACACTACCGGTCTAGCACCAAACCACAGACAGACACAGTTAGCAACTAGCTGGGGAACATAGTGGAGCATTTTGCAGCTTAAGAGCCAGATGTTTCCCCCAAGAGCTGGTGAATCAGACAGAATATTGGATTTATTACATTCATCAGGTGACCTGAAACACTCGGAATAAATGATACTGTTGCTCTGTAACTGCTGGATGTGCAAATAATCAACTTTTGTTTGCTAACAAGTTTGATAAAATGTCAATGATTTGATCACAACTAAAAAAAAATCAGTTATTGCATGTTTTACTGTGTAAGAGTATCTAAAGCTATCATGTGTTATGATCTTCCTTAGCATTAGATCACGATGGGCATTGATCCAGAAGCCTTATGAACGTGTAAAACCCGTGACAGCTGCCTACAGCTATTAGTCTTCATCCCACACACTGACACACACTGTAACATGAACTGTAGACGTACATTTAGCTGCCTTATATCACACTGTGTACCACTACATTATCCTCGATCTTGGGACTGGCTGGCAGTTAGAATTAGAGGTCACTATGTACACAGTGGTTGTGAAGAGTATCTAATGTAGCCTACATGTACAGTACAGGCCAAAAGTTTGGACACACCTTCTCATTCAATGTGTTTCCTTTATTTTCATGACTATTTACATTGTAGATTCTCACTGAAGGCATCAAAACTATGAATGAACACATATGGAATTATGTACTTAACAAAAAAGTGTGAAATAACTGAAAAAATGTCTTATATTTTAGATTCCTCAAAGTAGCCACCCTTTGCTTTTTTTGATAACTCTGTAAAACCCTTGGTGTTCTCTCAATGAGCTTCATGAGGTAGTCACCTGAAATGGTTTTCACTTCACAGGTGTGCTTTGTCAGGGTTAATTAGTGGAATTCTTTCCCTTATTAATAAAAAAAGCAAAGGGTGGCTACTTTGAAGAATCTAAAATATAAGACATGTTTTCAGTTATTTCACACTTTTTTTTAAGTACATAATTCCATATGTGTTCATTCATAGTTTTGATGCCTTCAGTGAGAATCTACAATGTAAATAGTCATGAAAATAAAAAGGAAACACATTGAATGAGAAGGTGTGTCCAAACTTTTGGCCTGTACTGTATGCATGCGGCGTGTAATAGAGAGGGAGTCCCCTGTTTTAGCCGTGATTGTTTTGAAGCCATAGTAACTATAATCTATGATGCTGAGGGATGGTGATGTCTGTTCACCTGCATGTGATTTGGACTGTGTGCGAGCAGCTTGTCAATGTCTTGTTCTGTATTTTGTTGACCTGACAGAAAGAAGGAACCCATCTTTGGCTTTGCTTTTAAAAAAACTTTATGTCTAGACATTATAACATGCACACTGTATATATAGTATATTAGATTTATTGCTAGTAGCATTGTTATATTTTATTTGTTTGAGTTTAGTTGTGTGTGTTGTTACAGCTTGAAAAAATTCTAAACGGACATACATTCAAGTTTTGAAACATTGAAATATTTTACATAGAGAATAAAGTGGGGACTAAGCTTGCATTAAGCCCAAATTCATTGATTGACCAGTGTTTTGGGTGTCAGTAAAAAAAGCAGCAATGTGACCTGTTTATGCGGTATAGAAATGGCTCCTTTTTGATGACCTTTTTCATGGTGATTCCTATGTATGAACTAGATTAAAACATGACAGCTGTTATACATG